>NW_018405038.1:203243-212691 GCF_002113885.1 Mizuhopecten yessoensis
CTGTGTCAGGTACGACACCAGTCAGAATGCCTCACGTTATGTACCATCTGTGTCAGGTACGACACCAGTCAGAATGCCTCACGTTATGTACCAATTAATTAAAATGTGTCCGTAGTCAATATTGTTTTAGTTAACAGATTGACAATGTTACTCTAGGACAATGTTACTCTAGGACAATGTTACTCTAGGACAATGTTTTATCCGACAAATACATCCTTCTGAACCTTATCCTGTGGCATAGTCATAACGCAGTAGTGAACGCTTAGCAGTTTAACATTTTGATTAAAAAAGTTTGGACATTAACAAAGCGCTGCAGACGAAAAACGTGCCGAAGGAGATGGTAACAAATGTAAGCGGGCGGGTAGGTATAGTAAGCGGGCGAAAGGGCACCACATGCTGGTAATTTAAAGAGAAAGCAGGAGGCAAGGCTCCACATGTGGGGAACATGTGTCTTCTCAAATGAAAACCAAAATGTGCAACATCTGGACTGATTTAAGTTATGAAGTATTCACAGAATTGAGATCACTCCCACTAAAGAAGTGTTAACGGGTTACAGCCATTATCACTCTTACCACGAATGTGGGGAGCGCGACTTTTTGTCATTCAGGTCACGTTCTACATGTTTTACGTCTGACCTTTGACATCCTCCGCTGCCTGTGATATTCGGGACGGCTCCCACACAACACGTGTATGTAATTGTTGGTGTTTATGTCTCGTGTATGTTATACGAGAAGAAGTCTGACAAGCGATTCTTTGTTGCCACTGATGCTTAACAGATTCGGCTGATAAATACAAGAGTAAAGCAAAACAAGAAGCTGTTATAATGTCTGTAAAATAGTAATGTTACTGAACCGTCCGGAGGTAGTTATTTAAGAGCTTTTCCTAGAGGTACTCGCTAATTTAACAACAGGTGACGTCATGGGTGTTACATGTAGCATAGGTCGATGCGGACAGATAAACCAACATTTCTGTGTGTATTCCTGAACTCGGATGTTTAAGAAAATGAATATAATACA
Source organism: Mizuhopecten yessoensis (assembly GCF_002113885.1). Classification (NCBI taxonomy): domain Eukaryota; kingdom Metazoa; phylum Mollusca; class Bivalvia; order Pectinida; family Pectinidae; genus Mizuhopecten; species Mizuhopecten yessoensis. Next base: position 204,260 of record NW_018405038.1, read on the forward strand.
AACATGCACATGTAGTGATTCCGGGAAACCAAAATCATGTTTTGCATAGGTCATGAGTAACATAGGTCACGAGTAAACATAGGTCACAGGTCACGAGTAAACATAGGTCACGAGTAAACACTATTCTTCTACTGCCTACATCCCTGTTTAGTGTTTCCATCAGTATGTCAGTCAAAAATAGGATTTGCTACACGATGTCAAGACATTTTCAACTTGCTTTACTCCACGCCCCCAGGAGAACTCTATACAATGCCGAGCGGTGTACTATGAAGACGGACAAACACACAGAAATAAGTCCTTCCCTTATCAGTGAGCTATCGTTTTTTCAGAAAGTCGAACGGCAATATAAATATTACTGTAAGCTGTTTTGGAGCTTATGTGGTAGAAAAACAACAACAAAGACAAAAATTACATAAATTGGGAATGAAATTGTGAAAATGATCCGAGTTCCTACGTAAAATATGTTTACTGAGATCGGTAGAAAGACTTCCAGCAAACTAGACATTTCTTCGGAACAAACAATGCCTCTCTTCTAGCCGGCTCTCTTTTCTTTTAATGTGAGTTTGAATTTATTGAAGAGCCTTTGAAGAACAACACCTTGCCAAATCCTTCTATTTTACTATCAGATACAAGCGAGGACTTTGTTAACCACCTTGATCATATTTTACCCGCCTGATCTTCCAATCAAGAATATACGCTTCTTCATCAGCCGCTTTCCTCGAACTTAGCCTATAATTTGTTTCAGAGGAACAATTTTCTACTAAGCTAGGCGATAAGTGAAACGATTCCGAATTTCCGATCGTGAATTTTCTCTTTCTGGATAACAACAGACCTGTTTTCCAACTTTAGGTGTTTTCACGTAGAAATTGATCCGGACAGGTTATCAGAATTTTGTTGCGAAAACCAAATCAATTTCAGAACAAACTCGTCAATATTCAATCAAATTTAACAAGTAAGCACATTAGCTTCGAGAACCTGGGGTGTTGTTGCATGTAGCTTGTATGATAAGAAAGTCGGTGTTTTTTTAAGATGTCCAGTAGTGTGTTTTGACGACGTGACATTATTTACTTTTAATCTAGCTTAAAGCGGCAGGTGTCGTCGATTAAGCAAAAGATATTTATTTTGAACACCCAGTGTTATTGTTCTGGAACTTTTTCAAGTGTATCTAAGTAAAGCTTCCGTTTGTTTAACATTTGTCCTTATTTTATCGACTTTGAGTTCCAATTTACAGTTATGTTGTAGGGTGGTCCACAATCTAGACATTGTTTACTCATCGGCCAGGCTGTTAAACAGAAGCGGGATAAGCTATAGTATTTCTTATTTAAAAAACCTGGAAAATGTATACATTTCTTAATAGATTTTCTAAATAAATGCGTTTTTTCGTACTTTCACCGTGTTTCGTTGCTTTGTTTACTTTTTTTGTTTCTCTTGCACATAATGTCAGCAATCACCAGCGATCGCGTTTACAATACAATAGGGGAACACACAAAATTACTGATAGCATACCAACACAGATAGAAATCTATACATGTATGTAGGATACAAATGTAGAAATAGAGACCAATACGAAGCTGTTCATTTATTTAGAAAGATAAGAGAAAGTTATATCTGTATTGTGTAATATGGTTACTTAGCTGATAGATACAGTGTTGGTGTATAATCGACATATTCGTCAGTAAGATAGAGGGGTTATCTACAGCTTCTTTCGATCCATTTAGCGCGTGATATACCGTGATTTTTAAGCGTGCATTACCGACCACCAGGTGTCCCGCGTCGCCGACAGTTTTATTGACATAGGGACTTTTGTTATTTGATAAGAGACTTAAAGCGATATTTTATAATATATTGATATCATGCAGTGTCCGGTTTTTATATTACCATAGCATTCTATATACTGGTAGTTAGGCAAATGTTTGAGGGAATTGAGATGATCAGACAGGGAGAATGTATGGGCGGATGCTAAGTTCGGAGAGGGAGATGTATGGGCGGATACTTAGTTCGGAGAGGGAGATGTATGGGCGGATACTTAGTTATGAGAGGGAGATGTATGGGCGGATACTTAGTTCGGAGAGGGGGATGTATGGGCGGCTACTTAGTTCGGAGAGGGAGATGTATGGGCGGATACTTAGTTATGAGAGGGAGATGTATGGGCGGATACTAAGTTCGGAGATGGAGATGTTTGAACGGATACTAAGTTCGGAGAGGGAGATGTCTGGACGGATACTTAGTTCGGAGACGGAGATGTATGGGCGGATATTTAGTTCGGAGAGGGGGATGCATGGGCGGCTACTTAGTTCGGAGAGGGGGCTGTATGGGCGGCTACTTAGTTCGGAGAGGGATATGTCTGGGCGGATATTAAGTTCGGAGAGGGAGATCGGATACTTAGTTCGGAGAGGGATATGTATGGGCGGATATTAAGTTCGGAGAGGGAGATCGGATACTTAGTTCGGAGACGGAGATGTATGGGCGGATACTTCCTTCGGAGAGGGAGATGTTTGGGCGGATACTTAGTTCGGGGAGGGGGATGTATGGGCGGCTACTTAGTTCGGAGAGGGATATGTATGGGCGGATACTTAGATCGGAGAGGGCGATGTATGGGCGGATACTTCCTTCGGAGAGGGAGATGTTTGGGCGGATACTAAGTTCGGAGAGGGAGATGTATGGGCGGATACTTACTTCGGAGAGGGAGATGTTTGGGCGGATACTAAGTTCGGAGATGGAGATGTCTGGACGGATACTAAGATCGGAGAGGACGATGTATGGGCGGATACTTAGTTCGGAGAGGGATATGTATGGGCGGATATTAAGTTCGGAGAGGGAGATGTATGGGCGGATACTTAGTTCGGAGAGGGAGATGTATGGGCGGATACTAAGTTCGGAGAGGGAGATGTATGGGCGGATACTAAGTTCGGAGATGGAGATGTTTGAACGGATACTAAGTTCGGAGAGGGAGATGTATGGGCGGATACTAAGTTAGGAGAGGGAGATGTATGGGCGGATATTTAGTTCGGAGAGGGAGATGTATAGGCGGATACTTAGGTCGGAGAGTGAGATGTATGGGCGGATCCTTAGTTCGGAGAGGGTGATTTATGGACGGATACTAAGTTCGGAGATGGAGATGTATGAGCGGATACTAAGTTCGGAGAGGGAGATGTGTGGGCGGATACCAAGTTCGGAGAGGGAGATGTATGGACGGATACTAAGATCGGAGAGGGAGCTGTATGGGCGGATACTAAGTTCGGGGAGGGAGATGTATGGGCGGATACCAAGTTCGGAGATGGAGATGTTTGAACGGATACTAAGTTCGGAGAGGGAGGTGTATGGGCGGATACTAAGTTCGGAGACGGAGATGTTTGGACGGATACTAAGATCGGAGAGTGAGATGTATGGGCGGATACTAAGATCGGAGAGGGAGATGTATGGGCGGCTACTAAGTTCGGAGATGGAGATGTCTGGACGGATACTAAGATCGGAGAGTGAGATGTATGGGCGGATACTAAGATCGGAGAGCGAGATGTATGGATGGATACTTAGTTCGGAGAGGGAGATGCATGGGCGGATACTAAGTTCGGAGATGGAGATGTCTGGACGGATACTAAGATCGGAGAGGGAGCTGTATGGGCGGATACTAAGTTCGGGGAGGGAGATGTATGGGCGGATACTGAGTTCGGAGAGGGAGATGTATGGGCTGATACTAAGTTCGGAGAGGGAGAGGTATGGGCGGATACTAAGTTCGGATATGGAGATGTTTGGACGGATACTAAGATCGGCGAGGGAGATGTATGGGCGGATACTGAGTTCGGAGAGGGAGATGTATGGGCTGATACTAAGTTCGGAGAGGGAGACGTATGGGCGGATACCAAGTTCGGAGAGGGAGATGTATGGGCGGGTACTAAGTTCGGAGAGGGAGATGCATGGGCGGATACTAAGTTCGGAGATGGAGATGTTTGAACGGATACTAAGTTCGGGGAGGGAGATGTATGGGCGGATACTTAGTTCGGAGGGGGAGATGTTTGGGCGGATACTTAGTCCGGAGAGGGAGATGTTTTTGCGGTTAGTTCGGAGAGGGAGGTGGATGGGCGGATACTTAGTTCGGAGGGGGAGATGTATGGGCGGATACTAAGATCGGAGAGGGAGCTGTATGGGCGGATACTAAGTTCGGAGATGGAGATGTATGGGCGGATACTAAGGTCGGAGAGGGAGATGTATGGGCGGATACTGAGTTCGGAGAGGGAGATGTATGGACGGATACTAAGATCGGAGAGGACGAAGTATGGACGGATACTTAGTTCGGAGAGGGATATGTATGTGCGGATATTAAGTTCGGAGAGGGAGATGTATAGGCGGATACTTAGGTCGGAGAGTGAGATGTATGGGCGGATCCTTAGTTCGGAGAGGGAGATGTTTTTGCGGATACTTAGTTCGGAGAGGGAGATGTCTGGACGGATACTAAGATCGGAGAGGACGATGTATGGGCGGACACTTAGTTCGGAGAGGGATATGTATGGGCGGATATTAAGTTCGGAGAGGGAGATGTATAGGCGGATACTTAGTTCGGAGAGGGAGATGTATGGGCGGATACTAAGTTCGGAGAGGGAGATGTATGGGCGGATACTAAGTTCGGAGAGGGAGATGTATGGGCGGATACTAAGTTCGGAGAGGGAGATGTTTGGGCGGATACTAAGTTCGGAGATGGAGATGTTTGGACGGATACTAAGTTCGGAGAGGGAGATGTATGGGCGGATACCAAGTTCGGAGATGGAGATGTTTGGACGGATACTAAGATCGGAGAGGGAGATGTATGGGCGGATACTTAGTTCGGAGAGGGAGATGTATGGACGGATACTTAGTCCGGAGAGGGAGATGTTTTTGCGGATACTTAGTTCGGAGAGGGAAATGTTTGGGCGGATACTTAGTTCGGAGAGGGAGATGTATGGACGGATACTTAGTTCGGAGAGGGAGATGTTTTTGCGGATACTTAGTTCGGAGAGGGAGATGTTTTGGCGGATACTTAGTTCGGAGAGGGAGATGTATGGACGGATACTTAGTTCGGAGAGGGAGATGTTTGGGCGGATACTTAGTTCGGAGAGGGAGATGTTTGGGCGGATACTTAGTTCGGATAGGGAGATGTATGGGCGGATGCTAAGTTCGGAGAGGGGATGTTTGAGAGGATTTCATCATATTTTATTGATTAAACAATAGGATTGAACAGCAGGCTAGGCCTATATAAGTTCTCTCCTTAGGTTGACATGACAAAGACAAAGATGAATGAAATGGTTTGTAAGAAAATATTGATGCAAATCATATATAATAGGTAGCATAGACATATATATATATATATAGCAGATGGTATAGGGGAGATAATTCCATGTATGTTTCAATTACATATAAATATTTAATTGATATTTTTAGCTATACAATGCTCATATTAAAAAGTCAGTCATAATTAATTAGTAATAGGAAAGCAATGCCCTAATGATATATTAAACAGAGAAATTGCTACAATTGTTTTTTTGTTTTTTGTTTTGCAAGTCATTAGTGCCCCCTGTTCATACCCTGCTGCTGTTGCATGAAGTATAGAACCATTTAGTATCAATATATATATCATTGGTAGGAGTGATAAAAAGTAAGGGATACAACAACATCAAAATATGAAAAAATAAAATGAGGCAATTCAGCTAGAAGATTTTGATAATGTAGTATATGTGTAAGATGTATTGCCAGTGTTCTATGTGTAAATCTTTCATCCCATCGAGTTTCAGACAATGTTTGAGAGGATCATAATTATGGTAGCAGAGGGAGATATCTGTGAGGAAGTAGAAGTCACAGAGGGGAATATCCGAGGAGGATTGTGTTCAGAGGAGGAAAGGAGGAGATATCTGAGAGGAAGTAGAAGTCACAGAGGGGAGTATCCGAGATGGATCTTGTTCAGAAGAGGAGAGGAGGAGATATCTGAGAGGAAGTAGAAGTCACAGAGGGAGATATCTGAGAGGAAGTAGAAATCATAGAGGGAGATATCTTAGAGGAAGTAGAAGTCATAGAGGGTCACATAGGGAAATATCCGATGAGGTTCGTGTTCAGAGGAGGAGAGGAGGAGATATCTGTGAGGAAGTAAAAGTCATAGAGGGAGATATCTGGGGAAAATTGTGTTCAGAGGAGGAGATATTTGAGTAATTAGCTAGAATGTATAAGGTGAAGATTCGAGATGAACATGGTGATCTGAGGGGAAGAGGAAATTCGAGCAGACAGAATCTGTCATAACAGGAAGGCGATACATGTAGCTGGGGGCGCAGAGATTGCCTCGAGATGTAAAGAGGAGTTCGCAGAGAGAGGATGAAATGTTGTTATTGGGAGAACATGCCCTGCTCAGGGTTCAGTTAAGTTTTCGGAGGATGTCAATAATAAGAAATATATAGTTAACATTTCAGGAAGGAGATAACCCGAGATGAAATGTTTTTAGAGTAAGGGCACTTACAGAGCAGTTATAGAATCTTACATGTGTTTTTAAATTAGACATTTATGATATTTTTTCATAAAATGATCTGAAATCTAAATTTCAATATAAAAAAAAACATGTCAACACTCACTGCTTCTGACACATGAAAGAGAGTTTTTGCCCATCAGACTGTGGATATCCTAAGTTATAACCTGTACTAGACAGTTCGATCACGTCCGAACTGTTTGGCACATTTTCTAGCACGGCCCTGTATTCATCAGCGCGCATAAACCAACATTTAATTATTATCATTTGTCTTTACATGTTTCAATTTTGTTTTATTCAATTTGGGATATTAAATATATGCTATTGGTTAGACCTTGACATATGCTGCGCTTTTCTATAGAGCATGGACTACACAATGCTGAAACACCAAAACGTACGCCTAAGTACAGTCCAGAAACACTCAAACGTACGCCTAAGTACAGTCCAGAAACACTCAAACGTACGCCTAAGTACAGTCCAAAAACACTCAATCGTACGCTTAAGTACAGTCCAGAAACACTCAAACGTACGCTTAAGTACAGTCCAGAAACACTCAAACGTACGCCTAAGTACAGTCCTGAAACACTCAAAACGCACGCCTAAGCACAGTGGGGAAACACTCAAACGAACTTCTAAATACAGTCCAGAAACATTCAACCGTACGCCTAAGCACCGTCCAAAAACACTCAAACGTACGCCTAAGTACAGTCCAGAAACACTCAAACGTACGCCTAAGCACAGTCCAAAAACACTCAAACGTACGCCTAAGCACAGTCAAGAAACACTCAAACGTACTTCTAAATACAGTCCAGAGACACTCAAAACGTACGCCTAAGTACAGTCCAGAAACACTCAAAACGTACGCCTAAGTACAGACCAGAAACACTCAAAACGTACGCTTAAGTACAGTCGAGAAATACTCAAAACGTACGCCTAAGTACAGTCCAAAAACACTCAAAACGTACGCTTAAGTACAGTCGAGAAATACTCAAAACGTACGCGTAAGTTCAGTCCAGAAACACACACACGTACGCTTAAGTACAGTCCATAAACATCAAAACGTACGCCTAAGTACAGTCCAGAAACACTTAAACGTACGCCTAAGTACAGTCCAGAAACACCAAAACGGAGGCCTAAGTACAGTCCAGAAACACTCAAACGTACGCCTAAGTACAGTCCAGAAACACCAAAACGTACGCCTAAGTACAGTCCAGAAACACCAAAACGTACGCTTAAGTACAGTCCAGAAACACACAAACGTACGCCTAAGTACAGTCCAGAACCACACAAACGTACGCCTAAGTACAGTCCAGAACCACACAAACGTACGCCTAAGTACAGTCCAGAAACACACAAACGTACGCCTAAGTACAGTCCAGAAACATCAAAACGTACGCCTAAGCACAGTCCAGAAACATCAAAACGTACGCCTAAGTACAGTCAAGAAACACTCAAACGTACGCCTAAGTACAGTCCAGAAACACTCAAACGTACGCTTAAGTTCAGTCCAGAAACACTCAAACGTACGCCTAAGTACAGTCCAGAAACACTCAAACGTACGCCTAAGTACAGTCCAGAAACACTCAAACGTACGCCTGGGGGGATGGAGAGGATGAGTATCGGGCGATACGTGGGGATGGGGGGATGTTTCGGAAATACGTCTGATACTTACTCACAATACTAGGAGCGGTGCTGGGTGGAGGATGGGATAATGGCGAGGTCGAGTATAAGGCGATACGTGGGGGTGGGGGTTGGGGAATGGGAGGATGGAGAGGACGAGTATTTGGCGATATGTGGGGATGGGGGGGGGTAGATAGGAAGTGTATAGGGCGATACGTTGGGATGGGGGAATAGGGGGATGGAGAGGATGAGTATCGGGCGATACGTGGGAATTGGTGGGTATGGGGGGATGGAGAGGAACAGTACAGGGCGATACGTGGGGATGGGTGGG
>NW_018405038.1:213392-215445 GCF_002113885.1 Mizuhopecten yessoensis
GGTGATGGGGGGATTGAGAGGAAGAGTATAGGGCAATACGTGGTGATGGGGGGATTGAGAGGAAGAGTATAGGGCGATACGTGGGGATGGGGGGATCGAGAGAAAGAGTATAGGGCGATACGTGGTGATGGGGGGATTGAGAGAAAGAGTATAGGGCGATACTTGGGGATGGGGGGGATTGAGAGGAAGAGTATAGGGCGATACGTAGTGATGGGGGGATTGAGAGAAAGAGTAAAGGGCGATACTTGGGGATGGGGGGATGGAGAGAAAGAGTATAGGGCGATACGTGGGGAGAAGTGATGGAGAGGAAGAGTATATGGCGATACGTGGTGATGGGGGGATTGAGAGGAAAAGTATAGGGCAATACGTGGTGATGGGGGGATTGAGAGAAAGAGAATAGGGCGATACGTGGGGAGGAGTGATGGAGAGGAAGAGTATAGGGCGATACGTGGTGATGGGGGGATTAAGAGGAAAAGTATAGGGCGATACGTGGTGATGGGGGGATTGAGAGAAAGAGTAAATGGTTATACTTGGGGAGGGGTGATGGAGAGGAAGAGTACAGGGCGATATGTGGGGAGGGGTGATGGAAAGGAAGAGTATAGTGCAATACTTGGGGAGGGGGGGATTGAGAGAAAGAGTATAGGGCAATACGTGGTGATGGGGGGATTGAGAGAAAGAGTATAGGGCGATGCGTGGGGAGGAGTGATGGAGAGGAAGAGTATAGGGCGATACGTGGTGATGGGGGGGATTGAGAGAAAGAGTATAGGGCGATACGTGGTGATGGGGATATTGAGAGGAAGAGTATAGGGCAATACATGGTGATGGGGGGATTGAGAGAAAGAGTAAAGGGTTATACTTGGGGAGGGGTGATGGAGAGGAAGAGTACAGGGCGATATGTGGGGAGGGGTGATGGAAAGGAAGAGTATAGTGCAATACTTGGGGATGGGGGGATTGAGAGAAAGAGTATAGGGCGATACGTGGGGAGGGGTGGGATGGAGAGGAAGAGAATAGGGCAATACTTAGGGATGGGGGATGGAGAGAAAGAGTATAGGGCGATACGTGGGGATGGGGGGATGGAGAGGAAAAGTATAAGACGATACGTGGGGATGGGGAGATTGAGGGAAAGAGTATAGGGCGACATGTGAGGGGGATGGAGGGGAAGTGTATAAGGCGATACGTGGGAGTGGGGGGGGGATTAGGGGATGGAGAGGAAGAGTATAGGGCGATACGTGGGGAGGGGTGGGATGGAGAGGAAGAGTATAGGGCAATACTTAGGGATGGGAGATGGAGGGAAAGAGTATAGGGCGATACGTGAGGGGGATGGAGGGGAAGTGTATAGGGATGGGAGATGGAGGGAAAGAGTATAGGGCGACATGTGAGGGGGATGGAGGGGAAGTGTATAGGGCGATACGTGGTGATGGGGGGATCGAGAGGAAGAGTATAGGGCGATACGTGGTGATGGGGATATTGACAGGAAGAGTATAGGGCAATACGTGGTGATGGGGGGATTGAGAGAAAGAGTATAGGGCAATACGTGGTGATGGGGGGATTGAGAGAAAGAGTATAGGGCAATACGTGGTGATGGGGGGATTGAGAGAAAGAGTATAGGGCAATACGTGGTGATGGGGGGATTGAGAGAAAGAGTATAGGGCGATGCCTGGGGATGTGGGGATGGAGAGGAAGAGTATAGGGCGATACGTGTGGAGGGGTGGGATGGAGAGGAAGAGTATAGGGCAATACTTAGGGATGGGAGATGGAGGGAAAGAGTATAGGGCGATACGTGAGGGGGATGGAGGGGAAGTTTATAGGTCAATACATGGGGATGGGGGGGATTGGGGGATGGAGAGGAAGAGTATAGGGCGATACGTGTGGAGGGGTGGGATGGAGAGGAAGAGTATAGGGCGATACGGGGGGATGGGGGGATTGAGAGGAAGAGTATAGGGCGATACTTGGGGATGGGGGGATGGAGAGGAAGAGTATATGGCGATACGTGGGGATGGGGGGATTGAGAGGAAGAGTATAGGGCGATACGTGGTGATGGGGGGATCGAGAG
>NW_018405038.1:224042-236892 GCF_002113885.1 Mizuhopecten yessoensis
AGTATAGGGCGATACGTGGGGTTGAGGTGATGGGGGGATGGAGAGGAAGAGTATAGGGCGATACGTGGGAATTGGAGGGGGGATGGGGGGATTGAGAGGAACAGTATAGGGCGATACGTGGGTTGGGGTGATGGGGGATTGGAGAAGAAGAGTATAGGGCGATAGGTGGTGATGGGGGGATGGAGAGGACGAGTAAAGGGCGATACTACGGGATGGGGGGATGGAGAGGAAGAGTATAGGGCGTTACGTGGGGAGGGGGAATGGAGAGGAAGAGTATAGGGCGATCCTTGGGGAGGGGTGATGGAAAGGAAGATTATAGGGCGATACGTGGGGATTGGGGGATGGAGAGGAAAAGTATAAGACGATACGTTGGGATGGGGAGATGGAGAGAAAGAGTATAGGGTGATACTTGAAGGGGATGGAGGGGAAGTGTATAGGGCGATACGTGGTGATGGGGTGGGATGGAGAGGAAGAGTATAGGGCGATACGTGGGGATGAGGGGATGGAGAGGAAGAGTATAGGGCGATACTTGGGGATGGGGGGATGGAGAGGAAGAGTATAGGGCGATACGTGGGGATGGGGGATGGAGAGAAAGAGTATAGGGCGATACGTGGGAATTGGAGGGGGGATGGGGGGATTGAGAGGAACAGTATAGGGCGATATGTGGGTTGGGGTGATGGGGGAATGGAGAAGAAGAGTATAGGGCGATACGTGGTGATGGGGGGATGGAGAGGACGAGTAAAGGGCGATACTACGGGATGGGGGGATGGAGAGGAAGAGTATAGGGCGTTACGTGGGGAGGGGGAATGGAGAGGAAGAGTATAGGGCGATCCTTGGGGAGGGGGGATGGAAAGGAAGATTATAGGGCGATACGTGGGGATTGGGGGATGGAGAGGAAAAGTATAAGACGATACGTTGGGATGGGGAGATGGAGAGAAAGAGTATAGGGTGATACTTGAGGGGGATGGAGGGGAAGTGTATAGGGCGATACGTGGGGATGGGGTGGGATGGAGAGGAAGAGTATAGGGCGATACGTGGGGACGAGGGGATGGAGAGGAAGAGTATAGGGCGATACGTGGGGATGGGGTGGGATGGAGAGGAAGAGTATAGGGCGATACATGGGGATCAGGGGATGAAGAGGAAGAGTATAGGGCATTACGTGGGGATAGGGTGGGATGGAGAGGAAGAGTATAGGGCGATACGTGGGGATGAGGGGATGGAGAGAAAGAGTATAGGGCGATACGTTGGGATGAGGGGATGGAGAGGAAGAGTATAGGGCGATACGTCGGGAGGGGGTAGGAATAGAGGACGAGTAATGGGCGATACTTAGGGATGGGGGATTGAGGGAAAGAGTATAGGGCGATACTTGGGGATGGGGGGATGGAGAGGAAGAGTATAGGGCGTTACTCGGGGAGGGGGGATGGAGAGGAAAAGTATAAGGCGATACGTGGGGATGGGGAAAAGGAGAGAAAGAGTATAGGCCGATACGTGAGGGGGATCGAGGGGAAGTGTATAGGGCGATACGTGGAGATGGGGGCGATTTGGGGATGGAGAGGAAGAGTTTAAGGCGATACGTGGGGAGGGGGTGGGATGGAGAGCAAGAGTATAGGGCGATACGTGGGGATGAGGGAATGGAGAGGAAGAGTATAGGGCAATGCTTGAGGATGAGGGGGATTGAGAGGAAGAGTATAGGGCGATACTTGGGGATGGGGGATGGAGAGAAAGAGTATAGGGCGATACGTGGGAATTGGGGGGATGGGGGGATGGAGAGGAAGAGTACAGGGCGATACGTGGGGATGAGGGAATGGAGAGGAAGAGTATAGGGCGATACGTGGGGATGAGGGGGATTGAGAGGAAGAGTACAGGGCGATACGTGGGTATGGGGGGATGGAGAGGAAGAGTATAGGGGGATACGTTGGGATGNNGGGATGGAGAGGAAGACGTGGGGATAGGGGGGGGGATTGAGAGGAAGCGTATAGGGTGATACATGGGGATTGGAGGATGGAGAGGTTCTCTGTATATGACCTTGTAGACAGTGACAGTGTTGTTTCTCTGTAAATAAACTTGTAGACAATGTTGCTTCTACAGTGTTGCTTCCATATAAATTACCTTGTAGACAGTGTTGTTTCTCTGTAAATAACCTAGCAGACACTGTTGCTTCTACAGTGTTGCTTCTCTGTAAATAACCTTTTAGATAGTGTTGTTTCTCTGTAAATAACCTTGTTGTCAGTGTTGCTTCTCTGTAAATAATCTTATGACACTTTTGCTTCTCTGAAAATGATGTTGCATTCACTGCTTCTTGCAGACACTGTTGCTTCTCCGAAACAATCAAGTAGACAGCGTTTCCTTCTCTCCAAATAATCCTGTAGACACTGTTGTTTTTCTGTAAATACTGTTGTATACACTGACACATTCTCCGATAGCTATTCTACTATTTTCTTCAATATATCCGACAATATTACATGTACTTCTCTTTAGTCAGATGTTAACTGTACAAATACATTCCCCAATACGTAAACGTTGGAAACGTATGACCTTATCACTTCATGTCCCACTTCAACGAAGCTGTGTGACAACCGGAACCTAACCGAATTATGTAATATGCAGATTGATACCGAAGAAAACATTTCCGGAATACTGACAAGGAAAATTAATGACTATGATAGATACCCTGGCGAAAATTTGTTTTCCGGTAAATAAATGTTTATTCATTCAAATACATCGTGTTATAAAATACATTATGTTGTCATATAGTGTCGCTCTGACCATGATCGGTAAAGTTGGAACCAATCACGATTGCAGTGTTCCGGAACAGTCTGACATTCAGTTGGACATAGATTGATTGAAGGAAGTTTTAAACCATTTCCGATCGAAATATTATTACATGAGAATCAGTGTTCCCCGAGCACGAGTACCATTTGCTATTACTTAAATGTTTCTTTTTCAATTATATCTCAAAAATAAAAGTGGAATTTGAATAACTATAAAAAAAAGTGTGCAGATCAGAAATGTAAACAAATCAATTAAGGATACATTCTTGGTGGGGTTTTTCCATAAAAAATGACAACTGATGAATTTAAATTGCTTATTGATCTTTTAAAGTGACAAGAAATACGGAAAACACGGGCTATACAAACCTTGTATAGTATAACATTGTTTTGTTTACATTATCATCAAAGTTAGATTAAACATAAATTAAAGACATCCTGGAACTGCCTTACTCATCATATGTCTACCATATATAAACGAAAAAATGTGACTTCAACAGTAACGTCTCACAGAAGTACAAGAACTGAGGCGGCGAGTCTACAAGAACTGAGGCGGCGAGTCTACAATTACTGAGGCGGCGAGTCTACAAGAACTGAGGCGGCGAGTCTACAAGAACTGAGGCGGCGAGTCTACAAGAACTGAGGCGGCGAGTCTACAAGAACTGAGGCGGCGAGTCTACAAGAACTGAGGCGGCGAGTCTACAAGAACTGAGGCGGCGAGTCTACAAGAACTGAGGCGGCGAGTCTACAAGAACTGAGGCGGCGAGTCTACAAGAACTGAGGCGGCGAGTCTACAAGAACTGAGGCGGCGAGTCTACAAGAACTGAGGCGGCGAGTCTACAAGAACTGAGGCGGCGAGTCTACAAGAACTGAGGCGGCGAGTCTACAAGAACTGAGGCGGCGAGTCTACAAGAACTGAGGCGGCGAGTCTACAAGAACTGAGGCGGCGAGTCTACAAGAACTGAGGCGGCGAGTCTACAAGAACTGAGGCGGCGAGTCTACAAGAACTGAGGCGGCGAGTCTACAAGAACTGAGGCGGCGAGTCTACAAGAACTGAGGCGGCGAGTCTACAAGAACTGAGGCGGCGAGTCTACAAGAACTGAGGCGGCGAGTCTACAAGAACTGAGGCGGCGAGTCTACAAGAACTGAGGCGGCGAGTCTACAAGAACTGAGGCGGCGAGTCTACAAGAACTGAGGCGGCGAGTCTACAAGAACTGAGGCGGCGAGTCTACAAGAACTGAGGCGGCGAGTCTACAAGAACTGAGGCGGCGAGTCTACAAGAACTGAGGCGGCGAGTCTAACTCAGGGTAGTAACGGATATGGCGAGTCTTACTCAAGATGGTTGCTGAGATGGCGAGTCTTACTCACAATAGTAACTGTTGTGGCGAGTCTTACTCACAGTAGTAACTGAGATGGCGAGCCTTACTCACAGTAGTAACTGATGTGGCGAGTCTTACTCACTGTAATAACTGAGGCGTCGAGTCTTATACAGGGTAGTAACCGAGATGGCGAGTCTTACTCACAGTAATAACTGAGATGGCGAGTCTTACTCACAGTAGTAACTGAGGTAGGAATTCTTACTCACAATAGTAACTGAGGTGGCGAGTCTAACTCACAGTAGTAAATGAGGTAGGAATTCTTACTCACAGTAGTAACTGAGGTGACGAGTCTTACTCACAGTAGTAACTGAGGTGGCGAGTCTAACTCACTGTAATAACAGAGGTAGGAATTCTTACTCACAGAAAAAACTGAGGTAGGAATTCTTACTCACAGTAGTAACTGAGATGGCGAGTCTTACTCACAGTAGTAACTGAGATGATGAGTCTTACTCACACAGTAACTGAGGTAGGAATTCTTACTCACAGTTGTAACTGAGATGGCGAGTCTTACTCACAGTAGTAACTGAGGTGGCGAGTCTTACTCACAGTAATAACTGAGGTAGGAATTCTTACTCACAGAAGTTACTGAGGTGGCAAGTCTTACTCACAGTAGTCACTTAGGCGGCGAGTCTGAATCACAGTAGTAACTGAGGTAGGAATTCTTACTCACAGTAGAAACTGAGATGGCGAGTCTTACTCACAGTAATAACTGAGATGGCGAGTCTTACTCACAGTAGTAACTGAGGTGGCGAGTCTAACTCACAGTAGTAACTGAGGTAGGAATTCTTACTCACAGTAGTAACTGAGATGGCGAGTCTAACTCACAGTAGTAACTGAGGTAGGAATTATTACACACAGTAATAACTGAGGTGACAAGTCTGAATCACAGTAGTAACTGAGATGGTGGGTCAGCAACTTGCAATATACCTGCATCACCCAAAGACGTGATTTTTGTCATTGTGACTCTGACCCGATAGTGTCCGGGCTGTAATTTCTAAACTGTTAAAGGTTTCTTGCTGAAACTTGCAGTATAACTGCATCACCTTCATGTGATGTGCAATGCGGTGTCATTAGATCACTTTGATCTTTTTCAAACATTTAAAGGTGTACACCAAGGTGATGCCGACAATAACTCGCTGTGTCTAATTTTGCTCAAACCTAGTATGCAGGTAAAGGGTGGCCTTGTAAACTCTACATCATTTACAACTATGGGGTCCGAGAACTTCTGTAATGGTCCCAATTAAAATAAGAACTTGTTTATATCTGGCTTTTATAATTGAGCAGTAGTCAGTTTCTCTTATAATAAGGTCAATTAAGTGCTAAGTTAATGATATCCTGATAAACACTTCCAATATATCTGCATCAAGCACTTACGATGTACAGGGCACTGTCGTTAGGTCACTGTGACCTTGACCTCGATGTCAAAGGTCAAATAAGTGCAAAGTTTCCAGGAAACTCTTAAAGGGGAGACATGTACGTTTTTGTTCTCAAAAACAAATCTCTAGTTAAACGACGAGTTATAACTAAGGAGTGCGGGTCTTATGTACCTGGAAGTGGTAACTGATAGGCAGGTGCTGGTTGGAAATGGAAAAGGGTGCTTTGAGTCTTATTGAGCTATGAATGGTGGGAATATTTTTTATAATAATACTATACAACATTTGATATAGCGCCCTATCTGGCTAACCTAAGTCACTCTAAAGCGCTTTACAGTACATAGATATACAATCAATACATTTAGCATATACATTATTGAATACCTTTTTTGAGGAATTCGAAGGAGTTGCCTTATAAGGCGCTAACTACTAGCCCTATGCCACCTGGCTAATATCTCCTTGTGTGTGTATGCATGAGTGTGTGCTGGAGATGTATTGTATTACCTGAGCGGGTCTTATCATCTACGTTTACTTACTGAGTCGGCATTCTATTCTGTGCGCCAAATATATCGTTCATACTCATTATGCGAGAGTAGTAACTGAGGCGCGGGTCTTATCAACTACGTTTACTTACTTACTTAAACTTTTTATGTTCCAGTTATTCTGTGCGACAAATATATCGTTCATACTCATTATACCTACATGTAATAAAAATAAAAATAATAATAATATACAACATTTATATAGCGCCCTTTGTAATTTGTAAAATTACTCTAAAGCGCTTTACAACATATAGATAATAGTACAACTGCAAGTGTGAAACAAAAACAATGGCTTACAATCACATTTATACATTTAAGCAAGCAGATAATCATCGCAATGTGCACACAAATGAACAAATAAAGGGTGGTATTGACATGATGTCTTTGCAAAGAGCCTAAAATGCAGACGTGAAGAGGTGAGTTTTAATGTCCCTCTTGAATTTTGCCAGGGTATTTGACGTTCTAGTAGCAGATGGTAAGCTATTCCACAACGTGGCCAAAACCCTCCAAAAGCACCGGTTTCCATAGGTCACAGTACGAGATTTTGGGACACAGAACAATGATTCTGACTCCGACTGCAGTGATCACCAACATTTTGTACTGCGACCTGTATCGTACAGATAACCAGTGCAATGCATATAGCACAGGTGTGATGTGCTCTCTCTTTCGGGTACGAGTAACCAGCCGTGCTGCAGTGTTCTGGACCCTCTGCAGACGACTAGAGCAGGGCGTTACCATAATCCAACCGAGAGGTAACAAGTGAATGCACCAAAATCGTACATGCATCTGCAGTTATAAACTGCCGAATATAGCCAATGTTTCTGATCTGGTACTAACAGGATTTAGCAATAGCGTTCACTTTTGTCTCCATGTTCAGTGAACTATCAAAGTATACCCCTAGTTGTTTAATAGCTGGGACAGTCTCGATAGTTCTTGCACCGACCTTGAGCTGGAGAGCCATTGTTTGCTGACATTTCGGGGAAAAGACGATTAGTTCCGTCTTTTCCTGACTAAGCTTTAGCATGTTGGCGTTCATCCAGGTACTGATATCGGTTAGACAAGCGTTCAGATTTTTTGAAATTGTATCCCAACTGTCCTGTGGTTTGATGACCATGTACATTTGTGTGTCATCAGCATATCAATGACAGCGATGGCTATGGCGACGACAAATCTCTCCAATCGATTTGGAGTACAGGCAATATTTTCGTGGTCCTAACACCGACCCTTGAGGAACTGTTAAAGCTAGTACTTTGTCATGAGAGATGGTAGATTCGATGGCAACACACTGTCGTCGTTCACTCAGATAAGACTGTGTCAAGCATTGTGCGGCATCAGTCACTCCATAAGAGTACTCCAGACGTTTATAAAGTATGCCATGGTCGATGACGTTAAATGCAGCTGACAAGTCCTGCATGACAAGCACCACTCTGCACTTGTTATCCAATGCAGAAGCGATGTCATTATGTAAACGTATAAGGACCGTCCCAGTAGAATGTCCCATGTGGTAGGCCGACTGCATGTTGTCATGGAGACTGTTTGCAAGGAGATGAACCTCCAAACGCCGGGACAAAACCATCTCCAAGATCTTAGACAGAAAAGGTAGATTTGATACTGGGCGGTAGTTTTTCAACTACTCCTTGTCCATTCCAGGCTTCCTTAACCATGGTCTAACATGTGCCTTCTTGAAACACAATGGCACCTTTGACTCAGCCAATGATTTGTTCATGATTGATGTAATCAAAGAAAGCAGTGCTTCAAGACATTGCTTTAATAGGTCTATAGGCAGTGGATCAAGCTCTCAGGACTTTGATCATCCTGGATTGTTGGTGAGAGCTTTGTCAATGGTTCATCATCAATTTCAATGGAAGCAGTCATGACAGAGATATCATTGTCAGCAGTAAAGTTCACTTCGGCAATACTTTTCCTGATCGAGCTGATTTTATTCAGAAAGTAATCACTGAACTTGTTCGACAAGTCTTCTTCAGAATTACAGCTTGGTAGGATAATTTCACCTTTCTGGCCCATTAGGTTTTTGGTGAGTCTAAAATGCTGTCCATGATCCTTACCACATTCTTCGATTCTTTCCGAATAATAAACCTTCTTTGACTGAATGAGTAGTGAACCAACTAGCCGACATTTGTCCCTATAAATCTGTTGGTGAACGGTTAAATTGGTCCGTCGCCACCGTCTCTCTCCTTTTCTACGGGCACGTATATTTTGTTTTGTTTTTAAACACGTACAATTAAGGATAATGATATGAAAGTCGGCCGCAAAGCTGAGAGGAAAGTGTCACGAACTGTTAAGGTACAACTATAGGTTACATGGTGTAACACTGTAAGGGGTCCCTGTTTGATGCCCGTGACAGTGTGAAACGTGCAGGCTATACACATCGGTATGTGAACATGCTTTAGTTAGGGAACCGATCATTAGTCTGACATGTTAGAGCTATAGACGTTATATGAAATAATAGTGTTCAGTGTCGTATTTTAGGGCGATTTCCATTTTTAACACAGCAGCAGGTAATTAGGAGTGAATTAACGCCGATCACATCACTAGTCTGTTACAGTGCATGTGCTGTGCATTATACGAATTCTATGAATTATAAATATGACCATCCTTACTCTTGAATGCGATACTCAACAAATGCTCTTCTCCAAAAAGGCCTGCAATTTAAGTAGTTCCGCCTACAACAACTCTATGTTGATAATGTGTAGTTTTGTCATGGCGTAAATTAGTCATCTCTTGTTCTGCCATAACTTGTCAATATTTACCTGTCATGAAGCTTGGTAACATGTACTGACATAACGACGGTATATTTATGCAGTTCAGCCATGTCGCATATTCGCCAAATGTGGTTTCGTCATGAGAAAGATCCTGTATAGTTCTATCATGACTAGATGGATCCTGTATAGTTCTGTCATGACGTAGATGGATCCTGTATAGTTATGTCATGACGTAGATGGATCATGTATAGTTTTGTCATGACGTAGATGGTTCCTACATAGTTCTTTCATGACGTAGATTGGTCATATCCCTAATCTGGCATCCGGTAGCTCTGCATACGTAGTAAAACATGACATTTTTGTATCCCGAGTAATATTGTCTTGGTTGTCGGGAACCTAATAAATGCCACAATAACATGACTTAGCATATGACAAGTATTCCCATTAATTAGACATAATAATGTTATGAGGAATTGAAATACTGAGTGGACTACCGGAGTCAATGATACCCAGAGATAGATAATCCTCAAGTTGACGTTCATCCTAATCACTGGGGGATATAACGTAATCGATCCTAGATGAGCGAGCATCAATTTCCTGTCTTCTGTTTGATGTATTTATAACAAGCTTATACTTCTTCCAAGTAAGTGTTAATACGTCGTGTTCGGCACAAGTCATGAGATATAAAATGATATTGAAACACCCCGACATTTTCACACCTTGTCACCAAGTATCGCTAAAGGTATATAGAAAATTATTATAATGATGATAAAATGTCGATAATCAGTTGGCTCTGAAAACAGAAAAAAAACTCATTTACTTTCGAAATCACTACTTTGATGTTACTGAGATAACTGTGTCGTAAATGTTCAGGAAGGATTTATAAAACTTATATAAAGTCGTCGGCTGGGAACTGACCACTTTGGCATTAACTAAACGAGAGTGTGTTACCTAACCTGGTTAGAGAAAATGGTAAATAGCATGAGGTAAATCATGAATAGTCATGATGTCTGACGCTGATATGTTTTAACTCCACCCATTTTCATATAATAGAAATGTAACCATTAATCAATCACCTCGGACTGGTGTGGACCTTTACAGTCTTGTCCCGGTTCAGCATGCGTCGCTGTGACACGACATCAATCACCTCGGACTGGTGTGGACCTTTACAGTCTTGTCCCGGTTCAGCATGCGTCGCTGTGACACGACATCAATCATGTTCCTGATTTACAACAGTGCATACCAGCTGCTGCAAAAAAAACACGCGTTGTATTAGAAAGGAATGTTGAAAGATAAAAACTACTTTAAAGTTAATGAGTAAGCGAAGCCAGGGCCAAACGGAATGTGTAATAGGCAGGCGAACTTATGTGTATTAGACATTGTATTGGTATAAACTGTAGTCTGTGACAGAACTGGACTGTATATTGGAAAAACCTGTTGTTTGTGACATAACCAGACGGTGTATTGGTATAACCTGTAGTCTATGACAGAACTAGACAATGTATTGGTATAACCTGTAGTCTGTGACAGAACTATACTGTGTATTGGTATAACCTGTTGTTTGTCACAGAACTAGACTGTATATTGGTAAATCCTGTTGTTTGTGACATAACCAGACGGTGTATTTGTATAACCTGTAGTCTGTGACAGAACTGGACTTTATATTGGTAAAACCTGTTGTTTGTGACATAACCAGTCGGTGTATTGGTATAACCTGTAGTCTATGACAGAACTAGAAAATGTGTTGGTATAACCTGTAGTCTATGACAGAACTAGAAAATGTGTTGGTATAACCTGTAGTCTATGACAGAACTAGACAGTGTGTTGGTATAACCTGTAGTCTGTGACAGAACTAGATTGTGTATTGGTATAACCTGTTGTTTGTCACAGACCTAGACAGTGTATCGGTATAACCTGTAGTCTGTGACAGCACTACACAGTATATTGGTATAACCTGTAGTCTGTGACAGAGCTACACAGTGTATTGGTATAACATGTAGTCTATGACAGAACTAGACAGTGTATTGGTATAACATGTAGTCTGTGAAAGAACTAGACAGTGTATTGGTATAACCCGTTGTTTGTCACAGAACTAGACAGTGTATCGGTATAACCTGTAGTCTGTGACAGCACTACACAGTGTATTGGTATAAACTGTAGTCTGTGACAGAACTGGACTGTATATTGGAAAAACCTGTTGTTTGTGACATAACCAGACGTTGTATTGGTATAACCTGTAGTCTGTGACAGAACTATACAGTGTATTGGTATAACCTGTTGTTTGTCACAGAACTAGACTGTATATTGGTAAACCCTGTTGTTTGTGACATAACCAGACGGTGTATTTGTATAACCTGTAGTCTGTGACAGAACTAGACTTTATATTGGTAAAACCGGTTGTTTGTGACATAACCAGACGGTGTATTGGTATAACCTGTATTCTGTGACAGAACTAGACTGTGTATTGGTATAACCTGGAGTCTGTGACAGAACTAGACGGTGTATTTGTATATCCTGTAGTCTGTGACAGAACTAGACTTTATATTGGTAAAACCTGTTGTTTGTGACATAACCAGTCGGTGTATTGGTATAACCTGTAGTCTATGACAGAACTAGACAATGTATTGGTATAACCTGTAGTCTGTGACAGAACTATACTGTGTATTGGTATAACCTGTTGTTTGTCACAGACCTAGACAGTGTATCGGTATAACCTGTAGTCTGTGACAGCACTACACAGTGTATTGGTATAAACTGTAGTCTGTGACAGAACTGGACTGTATATTGGAAAAACCTGTTGTTTGTGACATAACCAGACGTTGTATTGGTATAACCTGTAGTCTGTGACAGAACTAGATTGTGTATTGGTATAACCTGTTGTTTGTCACAGAACTAGACAGTGTATTGGTATAACCTGTAGTCTGTGACATAACTAGACTGTGTATTGGTATAACCTGTAGTCTGTGACATAACTAGACTGTGTATTGGTATAACCTGTAGTCTGTGACATAACCAGACGGTGTATTGTTATAACCTGTAGTCTGTGACATAACTAGACTGTGTATTGGTATAACCTGTAGTCTGTGACAGAACTATACAGTGTATTGGTATAACCTGTTGTTTGTCACAGAACTAGACAGTGTATTGGTATAACCTGTAGTCTGTGACAGCACTACACAGTGTATTGGTATAAACTGTAGTCTGTGACAGAACTATACAGTGTATTGGTATAACCTGTAGTCTGTGACAGAGCTAGACAGTGTATTGGTATAACATGTAGTCTGTGAAAGAACTAGACAGTGTATTGGTATAACCCGTTGTTTGTCACAGAACTAGACAGTGTATCGGTATAACCTGTAGTCTGTGACAGCACTACACAGTGTATTGGTATAACCTGTAGTCTGTGACAGCACTACACAGTATATTGGTATAACCTGTAGTCTGTGACAGAGCTAGACAGTGTATTGGTATAACATGTAGTCTGTGACAGAACTAGACAGTGTATTGGTATAACATGTAGTCTGTGACAGAACTAGACAGTGTATTGGTATAACATGTAGTCTGTGAAAGAACTAGACAGTGTATTGGTATAACCCGTTGTTTGTCACAGAACTAGACAGTGTATCGGTATAACCTGTAGTCTGTGACAGCACTACACAGTGTATTGGTATAAACTGTAGTCTGTGACAGAACTATACAGTGTATTGGTATAACCTGTAGTCTGTGACATAACCAGACGGTGTATTGTTATAACCTGTAGTCTGTGACAGAACTAGACTGTATATTGGTAAAACCTGGTGTTTGTGACAGAACTAGACGGTGTATTTGTATAACCTGTAGTCTGTGACAGAACTGGACTTTATATTGGTAAAACCTGTTGTTTGTGACATAACCAGTCGGTGTATTGGTATAACCTGTAGTCTATGACAGAACTAGACAATGTATTGGTATAACCTGTAGTCTGTGACAGAACTAGACGGTGTATTTGTATAACCTGTAGTCTGTGACAGAACTAGACTTTATATTGGTAAAACCTGTTG
This sequence comes from Mizuhopecten yessoensis, assembly GCF_002113885.1. Lineage (NCBI taxonomy): Eukaryota > Metazoa > Mollusca > Bivalvia > Pectinida > Pectinidae > Mizuhopecten > Mizuhopecten yessoensis. Next base: position 236,868 of record NW_018405038.1, read on the forward strand.
TTTGTGACATAACCAGACGGTGTAT
>NW_018405038.1:239453-239573 GCF_002113885.1 Mizuhopecten yessoensis
TAGTATAACCTGTAGTTTGTGACAAAACTAGACATTGTATTGGTATAACCTGTTGTTTGTCACAGAACTAGACACTGTATTGGTATAACCTGTAGTCTGTGACAGCACTACACAGTGTAT
>NW_018405038.1:242176-243198 GCF_002113885.1 Mizuhopecten yessoensis
TACCCTATGTGTTGTTATATAACTTGACAGTGTGTATATATACCATATGTGTTGTTATATAACTTGACAGTGTGTATAAATACCCTATGTGTTGTGATATAACTTGGCAGTGTGTATATATACCCTATGTGTTGTTACAAATGTATATTTACTAGACAGTGTACTTTGTCGTGCGCGCTTCGCGAACTCAAGTGAATGGAATGATTTAAGAAACCATGACTAAGACTTTTACTCGCATTCGCGAGGACACAGTTCTTTAGCTGCGCCCTACCGCGGCATTTTCTGTCCTTTTTGTAATTTTTGCTTTTTTTTCTTGTACTCAAATATCTCCTTTTTGGAGGAAATAAAGTGTGATGATGACTATATGTTTGTATACCCAGTATGTTGTAATGGATGTTTGTATCGTGTACCTTGTTTAACGTGATTGATATCGACTGCTGAAGGATAAACGTACAAAACAGGGTTTCCAATAATGTCGGTTGATGGAAACATTCGACAAGAGTTATAGTTGTCATCATGATTTCATCTGGAAATCTGTAATATCTTTGCTACGCTGCTAAAGCTTGTCACTTTATTGGTTTGGGTGGAGTTTGCTAACTTTTGACGAGTGCGAAATGGAAGGCGAGTTCTAGGGAAACGCAATAGTAGGACTGTCGCCAACACAGGAAATACCGGTACCATATCCCTCCACGTGCAAATTATACAAATCACAAAGGCAACTACCCAATTATCGGGTTTTTTAAAAGCCAAACGTATCTCAAGACATTTTCACGAAAACGATTATTATCGCAATGATGTGCTGAATAGAAAATGGTAATATTTTGAGTTGTTGGCACAGATTTGAAATATGCTTATTAATATGGCGGCACGATGTTCTTAAAATCTTTTCGATTGAAATTAGAATTGTATTTCTGTTACGTCTTCGCCTGGAGATTAGATCTAAGACTAGAGAGTGAAGAGAGGCTGTGATTATATAAATAAATAGAAGGTCTAAGTGTGGCGGGTCTGACTCTCTAAGCACC
>NW_018405038.1:245208-245519 GCF_002113885.1 Mizuhopecten yessoensis
GGAAACAGGTGGTAATGATTGATAAATAAGGTGGTAATGATTGGTAAATACAGGTGGTAATGATTGATACATACAGGTGGAAATGATTGATAAATACAGGTGGTAACGATTGAAACATACAGATGGTAATGATTGGTAAATAAAGGTGGTAATGATTGATACATACAGNGATACATACAGGTGGTAATGATTGATACATACAGGTGGAAATGATTGATACATACAGGTGGTAATGATTGGTAAATACAGGTGGTAATGATATAAATATACAGGTGCTAATGATAGATACATACAGGTGGTAATGATTGGTA
>NW_018405038.1:249521-250315 GCF_002113885.1 Mizuhopecten yessoensis
GAGGTGGTAATGATTGATAAAAAAAGGTGGTAATGATTGATAAATACAGGTGGTAATGATTGATAAATACAGGTGGTAATGATTGGTTATCACAGGTGGTATTGATTGATAAATACAGGTGGTAATGATTGATACATACAGGTGGTAATACATATATACATGTAATGATTGATACAGGTGGTAATGATTGATAAATACAGGTGGTAATAATTGATACATACAGGTGGTAATGATTGATACATACAGGTGGTAATACATATATACATGTATATACATGTATATATCAAATGATAATTTATTGATACAGGTAAGACTTTATGGATGTGTACAGATGACGTTTTTTAGGTTCTACATATACCGATGAATAGAACTGATATAAACATTTAATAATGTGTTGATACGTGTATATACGATGGTATCTATTTGAACATTACGATAATTTATTGTTTCAAACATACAAATTGTATATAATTATATATTGCAATTATCAAATATTTCAGAGGTACGCTGAGGTAAATCTACTGCACCGTTTTTCTCTAAAAAATATTAAAATATTACAAACAGTTATGGTGACATAATTTGCCTATGACTAGGAGGATATAACTGCAATAAGAGTTGATTTGTAATTTTACAGAAATAGATGTACGGTAATTATGATAAGAACGAAACGATCGCTCTTCATGGCAAACTAGGAATCATTGAAGTACAAAACAACATCCCTTTAGCATACCTGGAATGTAAAACAACATCCCTTTAGCATACCTGGAATGTAAAACAACATCCCTTTAGCATAC
>NW_018405038.1:251184-271577 GCF_002113885.1 Mizuhopecten yessoensis
GGAATGTAAAACAACACCCCTTTAGCATACCTGGAATGTAAAACAACATCCCTTTAGCATACATGGAATGTAAAACAACATCCCTTTAGCATACTCGGAATGTAAAACAACACCCCTTAAGCATACTTGGAATGTAAAACAACATCCCTTTAGCATACTCGGAATGTAAAACAACATCCCTTTAGCATACCTGGAATGTAAAACAACATTCTTTTAGCATACTTTGAATGTAAAACAACATCCTTTTAGCATACCTGGAATGTAAAACAACACCCCTTTAGCATACCTGGAATGTAAAACAGCATCCCTTTAGCATACATGGAATGTAAAACAACACCCCTTTAGCATACCTGGAATGTAAAACAACATCCCTTTAGCATACATGGAATGTAAAACAACACCCCTTTAGCATACATGGAATGTAAAACAACATCCCTTTAGCATACATGGAATGTAAAATAACATCCCTTAAGCATACCTGGAATGTAAAACAACATCCCTTTAGCATACCTGGAATGTAAAACAACATCCCTTTAGCATACATGGAATGTAAAATAACATCCCTTAAGCATACCTGGAATGTAAAACAACACCCCTTTAGCATACATGGAGTGTAAAACAACATCCCTTTAGCATACATGGAATGTAAAACAACACCCCTTTAGCATACTCGGAATGTAAAACAACACCCCTTTAGCATACCTGGAATGCAAAACAACACCCCTTTAGCATACATGGAATGTAAAACAACACCCCTTTAGCATACCTGGAATGTAAAAAAACATCCCTTTAGCATACTTGGAATGTAAAACAACATCCCTTTAGCATACCTGGAATGTAAAACAACATCCCTTTAGCATACCTGGAATGTAAAACAACATCCCTTTAGCATACCTGGAATGTAAAACAACACCCCTTTAGCACACTTGGAATGTACATATGTAAAACAACACCCCTTTAGCAGGTAAAACAAAAGCATGAACAAGTACATAACTGACGAATTTTCAACCTTAACTTAGAAGAACCATTGCAATGTTTTTATACATGTATTTCAATTATTAGGCATACATATATGTATTGAAAAGCATGTTGGCATCACGTGGCATTACTGTACTAAATAAGAAAATTAGCTGGCGTAATCTGTGCAGCTGAGAGTAGTCAGGGTAATTAAACACATAAGACCGGGAGACAGTCTTATGTAAAGTGATGGGAGACTCTATAGTAATACACATTTCTATTACTTTAATATGATTGATGAAACTTACAATTACAAAAACTTAACGAGATTCAAAAGTTGCATTGAAGTGGAAAACGAATGTAATATTTCGTTTATCTAACAACCAAGATAAGTTACAAATATCCTTCAAATCTACCTTTTTGTCAGGCTGATATGAAAAAAGAAAAAAATCTACTCCAAACCTTTCTTTTTTTGTGACGTCCGCCAGGTGTTATTTATTGCGTGTTCATAACCTAAGAATACCTGGAAGAAAATATGTACGATCAAAGGCATCACTGAATTACAATAGCCCCTGAGACAGAGCTACACCGTACACCGTCAGTCTCCTCTTGTGCTTCTGGTATACGTTCTTCTTTGAATACACTCTATCATAGAACGACAAATATGCTATGAGATAAAAACAAATGAAGTAGATCTTAATCTGACATGCACGTTATATATAATATCATAAATAGAACTGACATATATTAACATAACACACATTTGATGAAGCGTATTGACCAATTCAGGCTAAAAATGGTCTCAATGGAGTAGCTAAATGCTGTACTATATCAGAAAAAGAGTTCTCAAATTACTTTCTGTCAAAGTTACCTATCTGCGTAGCCTAATGGACGGCGATTGCAATTGTAAACTCGTGCATATTTTGCACATTTGTGTATATATATGTACGTTTCACTGGTCATTTATTTGGTTAAGGTGCTAGCGTGGATACCGTGGTAGTAATGACAATATCACACATAAACACTTAACTGATTGTGCTACATAAACCTTCTAAAATCCATTCTTACCAACCCGAAGAAAAGTTTCGGGAACGAATAGATGCTTATTTCATGACTGAAGCAGCCCTTTGTAAGGTCCAACTGAAGTAATTATGTAATTCTGGCGGATTCTTCATAACTCGTTTGTTGGTGTGACGGCATGTGTTCTTTATGATGGGGAAACGAGCGGTGCGTACCCTATAGAGCAAGGGGTCGGTCAAGGGAGGACTCTCTCTGCTTGGCTCTTCCGTATTATGATCGATGATTTGGCGGTTAGGCTGGAAGAAGCAGATCTTGGACTTGATGTCCAAAACCTCCACATTCCGTGTGTTTTCCTAGCAGATGACACTTTACTTTTAGCTGCGTCGATCAGAAATCTACAGATGCAGTAAGATATTGTCCACACATATGCAAAGCTATGGAGACTTAACTATAATTGTGCAAAATCTTCAATAATGCAATTTACAAATCGGAAACGACCGCAAAGTGAATTAAAAGTTTCGTGTTCTTTAGGAAATAAACCGATTACATGGACAACATCAAAAGTGTACGCTGGAATAACATTATGTTATAACCTTAAACCCGATATGCACATCGCTAGTTCTTGTGGAAAAGGACGTAGAACCGTTGACAGCCTTATCAGTGTTGTCAGTACCCACGAATGAAGTCCCTTAGAAATATAGGTACTTTAGTAAAAACTATACTATGCCTCTTAGAACTTGGTGTTTGTGTAAAAGTTTGGTGTTAAAATACTGTGGAGTTATCAATCTAACAATTTCTGTGTAAAAATTTTATATTGTGAATTTATTTTTTGGTGCAGGGTGCTGTGTGAAAAGTCCTGTGTTTACCTCTACCCCTGACCCGGAAGTTTATTTTTGACATTGGTGACACATGCAGACGATCATCTCAAGAAAAAGGCCAACATGCTATGTTGAAATTTTGATATTTTACTCCCAAGATGTTGCTCTTGACCAGTTTAGATGGAAATGTGGCTATCGGATATTGGGAATTTGTTATAAAATTAAATGTTACAATGAAACATATAATAAAATTAATTGTGGTCTTAGTCCTATATCTCGCCGAATGTATTTAAAAGGGAATATTGTAATAATTTCTGGGTTTTGTTTCGAGATAACAGAGATTATAACTGAAACTGAAATTAACAGGTGACACGCAGCACAAAGTGATAAGGTCGCTGGAGAACTCTGACGTTGGTCAAAAAGCTGGATCGAAACGTGTAAGGATGTGTTAGAAACAAGAACTACTTAATGTTAGATCGGCTTGTTATAGATATGACACTGTCAACTTAGATTGATGTAACGGTCTAACTTAGATTGATGTAACGGTCAAACTTAGATCGATGTAACGGTCTAACTTAAATCGATGTAACGTTCTAACTTAGATCGATGCAACGGTCTAACTTAGATTGATGTAACGGTCTAACTTAGATCGATGTAACGGTCTTACTTAGATTGATGTTACGGTCTAACTTAGATTGATGTAACGGTCTAACTTAGATTGATGTAACGGTCTAACTTAGATTGATGTAACGGTCTAACTTAGATCGATGTAACGGTATACCTTAGATTGATGTAACGGTCTAACTTAGATTGATGTAACGGTCTAACTTAGATTGATGTAACGGTCTAACTTAGATTGATGTAACGGTATAACAAAGATTGATGTAAAGGTCTAACTTAGATTGATGTAACGGTCTAACTTAGATTGATGTAACGGTCTAACTTAGATTGATGTAACGGTCTAACTTAAATCGATGTAACGGTCTAACTTAGATCGAGGTAACGGTCTAACTTAGATCGATGTAACGGTCTAACTTAGATTGATGTAACGGTCTAACTTAGATTGATGTAACGGTCTAACTTTGATTGATGTAACGGTCTAACTTAGATTGATGTAACGGTCTAACTTAGATCGATGTAACGGTCTAACTTAGATTTATGTAACGGTCTAACTTAGATTGGTGTTACAGTCTAACTTAGATTGATGTAACGGTCTAACTTAGATTGAGGGACTGTACCTCATTCCACTTAATTGTGCAATCGAAGACATATATTTTAAAAATCACCTCAGAACAATTTCTGAAAACAATCCGTTATAAAATTATGTTGTCTATATCTGTATACTTCCTGAAAAAATATTGAATAGCATTTCTAGGAAAATTTAACTGATCAGAAGCTGTTTGATACAAAACCTGTACATTTGGAAAGTTTATTTATATTTTTTGTTTTATTTCGTGATTAAAATCAAAATCAAATTACAAAGGCGAATCTTGCTGATCTAGCTCGCAACCCTGACCCCTATGTCTAGCTCATTAGTGTAGGCTTTGATCTAGCTCGCAACCCTGACCCCTATGTCTAGCTCATTAGTGTAGGCCTTGATCTAGACGAGACAATTTGAACAACAACCTACCATGGGACCTCGACTGAGGACACCACTAAACCATCTATTCTTCTGATGCAACAAACTGGTCTTGTGTAGCTTACATCAACCAAAAACATAGGAGTGTTTTATGGTACCGATATTCTTACCGGAATGAGCAGTGGAAATACTATATTACGTACCTGTTTATTTACACATTAAGTGTATAAAAAGAGGATGGCTCTATAGTTGTTCATTTGATGATAAACAGTGGTATAGCTATATTTGACATCCGTAAGTGTATGCGTATCTAACATGTATGATTTAAACAAACATAGCATTTTTAAGTATAGGATGCCGCTGCATGATACAAAATTGATAAACGATTGTTTTTGTGTCTTGCCTAAAAATAGGAAAAATCACTTTGACAAGAAAAAACAAAATCAAAGCAAAAGTGTGATTTTATTTTCTTGGTTATTCATGCTCTTAACTTGGTTTCAAGAAAATGTCATTTTCATACTTAATATGTGTTGTTTTTTTTTATAAATATGCGTCATTATTTGGCGGGGAAAACTCGAAGAAGCAATCTCCGGATGTCTAGATTATAAAACAGCATTCCCGTGGACCCCGCCGGCGGCCAGTACTCGTATTTTTGGAGTTCGAGCAACGTTTTTGATATTGTTTGAAAGATACCTCAAGAGTGATCAATAACCTCTATGAATTCTGTATATTTAAAGATTGATCAATAACCTCTATGGATTCTGTATATTTAAAGGTTGATCAATAACCTCTATGGATTCTGTATATTTAAAGATTTATGTTTGTGCCACGTTTGCCAATTGTTTGTGAAATCATACAAATGTAAAAAAAAAAATACACCAGATTTTCTTTTTTAAGAGATCGACCATGGAAACAAAACTTTCCGGCAAATGTCTTGGGAACCAATAGCCACGCGAAATGTGAGGAGCAGAAACGTCAAAGCAATAGCCACGCGAAATGTGAGGAGCAGAAACGTCAAACCAATAGCCACGCGAAATGTAAGGAGCAGAAACGTCAAACTTTACGCAGGTATAAGGAACATGTCGACGTCAGATGCATAAAATGTTACATTACTGTCTCGTTACAAATCAAAAACAAAGCTTAAGGTAAATTAAATACGAGCTAATATGTATATGATAAGAAAGTACCAAAATGAGATCTTGAGATAAAAGACAATGTCAGTGGTACCTGACTAGATGATTGGCGCTATTGGCGCTCGCAACATGCACCGTCGGCGCGCGTATTCGATCTTCGGCTACGAAATAAGTATCCATGCTTCCTTCAAAATTCTGGGTTCACTGAGTATTGGTAAATTATTGTTTTAAAAACCAAGAGCAACATTCACTATTAGCTAACGCAAGTGACTTCTTTGACAAAGCTATAGAATGGTCCAATTTTTCATTTCTCTAATTCAAAGTAAAATCACATTAACACATTGTTGTATTTGGAGTGTGTCAATTCCCGATAGAGCCATATAGAACTAGCGTATTGGTAAACAGTCGTCCTGACACTGTTAAATAGACCTCCGGTTATACATTGTAATGTGTTACCGGTCGTCCGTAGTGTCCCTCGGGTCGTAACACGTAGCAAACACCAGGGCCTCTGCTGTTTATGTTGATCAACAGTGTTGAACTTGTCATCGATGACGTTTTAATGACTGGATGAGAATGACAACGACCAGAAGGAATCGCAACGTTTTACCGGTGAGGAACGAGGATACATGTAGAAGAAAGGCAGAAATAAAACGACCAGAAGGAATCGTAACGTTTTACCGGTGAGGAACCCTGTGGATACAAAGGAAGAAAGAAAACGACCAGAAGGAATCAGTTCGAGTACCGAATTAACTGCGACATGTAAACACCGTAGGTAGGGAAAGCCATGCTTTGGCTATCAAGAAAGGAAACATTCGCGATAGGAAAGTCGAAATCGTCCCGCATATCCTATAGTTTAGTAGTAAGCTACTGTTTGTCGGGTTGTAAGTTAAGATCAAGGAATACCGCTGAAGTAAAAGAGCCTTTGGTTTATAGTTTAGGAGTTAGCTGTCCCTGTTTGTCAGGTTGTAAGTTAAGATCAAGGAATACCGCTGAAGTAAAAGAGCCTTTGGTTTATGGTTTAGTAGTAAGCTGTCTCTGTTTGTCAGGTTGTAAGTTAAGATCAAGGAATACCGCTGAAGTAAAAGAGCCTTTGGTTTATAGTTTAGTAGTAAGCCGTCCCTGTTTGTCAGGTTGTAAGTTAAGATCAAGTAATACAGCTGAAGTAAAAGAGCCTTTGGTTTATAGTTTAGTAGTAAGCTGTCCCTGTTTGTCGGGTTGTCAGTTAAGATCAAGGAATACCGCTGAAGTAAAAGAGCCTTTGGTTTATAGTTTAGTAGTGAGTCGTCCCTGTTTGTCAGGTTGTAAGTAAAGATCGAGAAAAAATTCTTAAGTTGCAGAGTCTGTGGCATCCTTGATTTCAACCTCTAGAGGATATAAACGATAGATGTGGTCCATGAATTCCTTTCAATTCAAAGACAGCACATCGTCGATTAACATGAATGTTCCATTGAAGGATTTGGTTAGGTCTTAGTTTCCAATCCTAAGCTCATCAATCATATCAGTTTCGCTTAAAAACAGAAACAATTTGGCTAGAAGAGGGGCACGGTTTGTTTCCATGGGAATACCAACAGTGTACTGGACACTCTGGTCACATGGGAATACCAACAGTGTACTGGACACTCTTGTCCCATGGGAATACCAACAGTGTACTGGACAAGCTGGTCACATGGGAATACCAACAGTGTACTGGACAATCTGGTCACATGGGAATACCAACAGGGTACTGGACACTCTTGTCACATGGGAATACCAACAGTGTACTGGACACTCTTGTCACATGCATAGATATTGTCAACCAGGAATTCAATCGTTTCTTTTTTGCCTTTGGTGTACTTTTAACTTTTTTTAATGTTTTTACATTGTAAAACCAATCAAGCTTTACACTGTTATATAAGACAAGCAGAGAATACCAATGTTCAACGAAACCGTAATTGGAATTCAAAATCGTTAAAACTAGGGCAAAGTATGAACTAAGGAAACACTTACAACCTCGGACATTTCTTAAAATAATTTAGAAAATAATATGAATGAATTTCACGTTATGTTTTAAAGGTCAAATTGAGTTCGTGGCCAGCTGTTTCTTTGTTAAATAGTTTACCATATGCTTCGAGAAAGGTTACACAAAACTGTATTGTTCCTCTTAAGTTTTTACATGCATTTTGCTGCTTGAATTAATTGTTATTCTTTATTCGAGGGAAACCAATATATGTCTGTCTTACCGCACTTTCCCCTTGAATAAACTACAGTATATGTCGTGTATAACCTCCTGTCTACCTCCTCATACGATGTACTGACAACAACACAAATGCTATACTTTACTCACTTTCCCATTAAATACACAGTATGCATGCAAATTACGTTCCGTAGTGTGTCTACTTAGACAATATACAAACCATAGGTAATTTAGTAAACTTTATTTATTTTACAACAATTATGAAACAGGTTTATTAACTTTTATCAAGCAGTCTTGTTAAACCTGATATTAGAGAGTGGGGCTCTCAATAGGGAAGGAAACCTGATATTAGAGAGTGGGGCTCTCAATAGGGAAGGAAACCTGTGTGCCTTGAGAAAACCTCCATAGTCGGGTAGGTGACCCCATACCTTTTCACGTTCGGTGGGGAATCGAATACTCAACGTCTTGGCGAAATGCGAGAATGCTATCCACTAACCCCCGACCATCCCTTTTTCTGTTGCTTTCCTCTTCAAAAAGCTATATCTATTTCGCTCACCAAATATCGGTCGTGTGTGTACATTTGGCTATTTACCTTTTACCTTTTGTTTGTCACGTTCTTTACGGGATTGTGTTATCTCACTGCTGGTCTTTTAAATTTACCTGCATATATGTCTCGTGTTTTCATTTTCTTGTCAGGTATTTCATTTGCATGGTCCAAGTTCCTATTTATCATACTAATCTTTTGAGAGATTCATATTTATTTGTTTTTATCTTGCGTTTGTATCCGAGCCCCGTATTCCGTTGTTGTATCCCGTATTCCGTTGTTGTGCCCCGAATTCCGCTGCTGTGCCCCGTATTCCTCTGTTGTATCCCGTATTCCGTTGTTGTGCCCCGTATTCCGTTGTTGTGCCCCGTATTCCTCTGTTGTGCACCGTACTCCGTTGCTGTGCCCCGTATTCCATTGTTGTATCCCGTATTCCGTTGTTGTGCCCCGTATTCCGTTGTTGTATCCCGTATTCCGTTATTGTGCCCCGTATTCCTCTGCCTTGCCCCGAATTCCGCTCCTGTTCCCCGTATTCCGTTGTTGTATCCCGCATTCCGTTGTTGTGCCCCGTATTCCGTTGTGGTGCCCCGTATTCCGTTGTTGTATCCCGTATTCCGTTGTTGTGCCCCGTATTCCTCTGCTGTGCCCCGTATTCCGCTCCTGTGCCCCGTATTCCGTTGTTGTATCCCGTATTCCGTTGTTGTGCCCCGTATTCCGTTGTTGTGCCCCGTATTCCGTTGTTGTATCCCGTATTCCGTTGTTGTGTCCCGTATTCCGCCGTTGTTGTGCCCCGTATTCCGTTGTTGTGCCCCGTATTCCGTTGTTGTGCCCCGTATTCCGTTGTTGTGCCCCGTATTCCGTTGTTGTGCCCCGTATTCCGTTGTTGTTCATCGTATTCCGTTGTTGTATCCCGTATTCCGTTGTTGTATCCCGTATTCCGTTGTTGTGCCCCGTATTCCGTTGTTGTGCCCCGTATTCCGTTGTTGTACCCCGTATTCCGTTGTTGTATCCCGTATTCCGTTGTTGTATCCCGTATTCCGTTGTTGTGCCCCGTATTCCGTTGTTGTGCCCCGTATTCCGTTGTTGTTCATCGTATTCCGTTGTTGTATCCCGTATTCCGTTGTTGTATCCCGTATTCCGTTGTTGTGCCCCGTATTCCGTTGTTGTGCCCCGTATTCCGTTGTTGTTCATCGTATTCCGTTGTTGTATCCCGTATTCCGTTGTTGTATCCCGTATTCCTCTGTTGAATCCCGTATTCCGCTGCTGTGATCCGTATTCCGTTGTTGTTCATCGTATTCCGTTGTTGTATCCCGTATTCCTCCGTTGTTGTATCCCGTATTCCTCTGTTGAATCCCGTATTCCGCTGCTGTGCTCCGTATTCCGTTGTTGTTCATCGTATTCCGTTGTTGTATCCCGTTTTCCGTTGTTGTGCCCCGTATTCCGTTGTTGTGTCCCGTATTCCTCCGTTGTTGTGCCCCGTATTCCGTTGTTGTGTCCCGTATTCCTCCGTTGTTGTGCCCCGTATTCCGTTGTTGTTCCTCGTATTCCGTTGTTGTATCCCGTATTCCGCCGTTGTTGTATCCCGTATTCCTCTGTTGAATTCCGTATTCCGCTGCTGTGCTCCGTATTCCGTTGCTGTGCCCCGTATTTCGTTGTTGTTCCCCGTATTCCGCTGCTGTGCCCCGTATTCCGTTGCTGTTTCCCGTATTTCGTTGTTGTGCCCCGTATTCCGTTGCTGTGCCCCGTATTTCGATGTTGTGCCCCGTATTCCGCTGCTGTGCCCCGTATTCCGCTGCTGTGCCCCGTATTCCGTTGTTTTGCCCCGTATTCCGCTGCTGTGCCCCGTATTCCGTTGTTTTGCCCCGTATTCCGCTGCTGTGCCCCGTATTCCGTTGTTGTATCCTGTATTCCGTTGTTGTGTCCCATATTCCTCTGTTGTGCCCCTTATTCCGATGCTGTGCCCCGTATTCCGGTGTTGTATCCCGTATTCCGTTGTTGTATCCCGGATTCCTCTGTTGAATCCCGTATTCCGCTGCTGTGCTCCGGATTCCGTTGTTGTTCATCGTATTCCGTTGTTGTCTCCCGTCTTCCGTTGTTGTATCCCGTATTCCGTTGTTGTGCGCCGTATTCCGCTGCTGTGTCCCGTATTCCTCTGTTGTGCGACGTATTCCGATGCTGTGTCCCGTATTCCGTTGTTGTTTCCCGTATTCCGCTGCTGTGCCCCGTATTCTGTTGTTTTGTCCCGCATTCCGTTGCTGTGCCCCGTATTTCGTTGTTGTGCCCCGTATTCCTCTGCTGTGCCCCGTATTCCGCTCCTGTGCCCCGTATTCCGTTGTTGTATCCCGTATTCCTCCGTTGTTGTATCCCGTATTCCGTTGTTGTGCGCCATATTCCGCTGCTGTGCCCCGTATTCTGTTGTTTTGTCCCGCATTCCGTTGCTGTGCCCCGTATTTCGTTGTTGTGCCCCGTATTCCGCTGCTGTGTCCCGTATTCCGTTGTTGTTTCCCGTATTCCGTTGTTGTGCCCCGTATTCCGTTGGTGTGCCCCGTATTCCGCTGCTGTGCCCCGTATTCTGTTGTTGTGCCCCGTATTCCGCTGCTGTGCCCCGTATTCTGTTGTTTTGCCCCGCATTCCGTTGCTGTGCCCCGTATTTCGTTGTTGTGCCCCGTATTCCGCTGCTGTGCCCCGTATTCCGTTGCTGTTTCCCGTATTCCGCTGTTGTATCCCGTATTCCGCTGCTGTGCCCCGTATTCCTCTGTTGTGCCCCGTATTCCGCTGCTTTGCCCCGTATTCCGTTGTTGTGCCCCGTATTCCTCTGTTGTGCCCCGTATTCCGTTGTTGTGTCCCGTATTCCTCCGTTGTTGTGCCCCGTATTCCGTTGTTGTGTCCCGTATTCATCCGTTGTTGTGCTCCGTATTCCGTTGTTTTGTTCCGTATTATATTTTGGCCTGTCTTTGTTTCTATTTATACATGTACTATATATAATATTAATATGTTATATAAATATATTATGTGGCAGCCTTTCCTTTCCGTGGCCCGCCTCTAGTATATATATGTGCTTATTGATCTAACAGGCATGTACCACTTTTTTATAGGGGTTTCGCTGTGTTCGCAAGCCACACGAGGTCCTAGTTACATTTATAACGATGTAACATGGTAGGTATCACTGTCTGTACTCGCCTCAAGATACGGCATCTCCGATCTCGCCAGGATACTGTCGGTACAAATACTGTCGGTACAGCTTCACAACCCCCGACCTCGTCAGGATACTGTCGGTAAAGCTCCACAACCTCCGATCTCCTCAGGATACTGTCGGTACAGCTTCACAACCCCGACCTCGCCAGGATAGTGTCGGTACAGCTTCACAACCCCGACCTCGTCAGGATACTGTCGGTACAGCCTCACAACATCCACATCCCGTCAGGATACTGTCGGTACAGCCTCACAACCCCCGACCTCGTCAGGATACTGTCGGTAAAGCTCCACAACCTCCGACCTCCTCAGGATACTGTCGGTACAGCTTCACAACACCGACCTCGCCAGGATAGTGTCGGTACAGCTCCACAACCCCGACCTCGTCAGGATACTGTCGGTCCAGCTTCACAACCCCCGACCTCGTCAGGATACTGTGGGTACAGCTTCACAACCCCGACCTCGTCAGGATAGTGTCGGTACAGCTCCACACCACCCTATGCCGTCAGGATACTGTCGGTACAGCCTCACAACATCCACATCCCGTCAGGATACTGTCGGTACAGCCTCACAACACCCCCATCCCGTCAGGATATTGTCGGTACAGCTCCACAACATCCGCATCACGTCAAGATAATGTAGGTACAGCTTCACAACACCCTCATCCCGTCAGGATACTGTCGGTACAGCTTCACAACATCCCTATACCGTCAGAACACTATCAGTACAGCTCCACAACACCCCCATCCCGTTAGGATACTGTCGGTACAGCTGTATAACACATCCCATCCCGTCAGGATAGTGTCGGTACAGCTCCACAACACCCCCATCGCGTCAGGATACTGTCGATACAGCTCCACAACATCCGCAACCCGTCGGAATACTGACGGTTCAGGTTCACAATACCCGAAACCCGTCAGGATACTGTCGGTACAGCTCCACAACACCCCCATCCCGTCAGGATACTGTACGTACAGCTTCACAACCCCCATCCTGTCAAGATACTGTCGGTACAGCTTCACAACACCACCATCCCGTCAGGATACTGTCAGTACAGCTCCACAATACCCCCATCCCGTCAGGATACTGTCGGTACAGCTCCACAACACCCCAATCCGTCAGGATATTGTCAGTTCAGCTCCATACCACCCTATGCCGTCAGGAAACTGTCGGTACAGCCTCACAACATCCACATCCCGTCAGGATACTGACAGTACAGCTTCACAACCCCCGACCTCGTCAGGATACTGTCGGTACACAGCTTCACAACCCCCGACCTCGTCAGGATACTGTCGGTACAGCTCCACAATACCCCCATCCTCTCAGGATACTGTCGGTACAGCTCCACAACATCCGCATCACGTCAAGATAATGTAGGTACAGCTTCACAACACCCCCATCCCGTCAGGATACTGTCGGTACAGCTCCACAACAGCCGCATCACGTCAAGATAATGTAGGTACAGCTTCACAACCCCCCCATCCCGTCAGGATACTGTCGGTCCAGCTTCACAACACCCCCATCCCGTCAGGATACTGTCGGTACAGCTTCACAACATCCCCATCACGTCAGAACACTATCAGTACAGCTCCACAACATCCCCATCCCGTCAGGATAGTGTCGATACAGCTCCACACCACCCCATCCCGTCAGTATACTGTCGGTACAGCTTCACAACATCCCCATCCCGTCAGGATAGTGTCGGTACAGCTCCACAACACCCCATCCCGTCAGTATACTGTCGGTACAGCCTCACAACATCCACATCCCGTCAGGATAGTGTCGGTACAGCTTCACAACACCCCCGTCGCGCCAGGATACTGTCGATACAGCTCCACAACACCCCATCCTGTCAAGATACTGTCGGTACAGCTCCATAACACCCCCATCCCGTCAGGATACTGTAGGTAAAGCTCCGTAACAACCCAAACAAGCCAGGATACTGTCGGTACAGCTTCATAACCCCCATCCCGGCAGGATACTGTCGGTAAGCTTCACCAAAGTATACTGTCGGTACAGCTTCACAACATCCCCATCCCGTCAGGATAGTGTCGGTACAGCTCCACAACATACAGGTTCACAATACCCGAAACCCGTCAGAATACTGTCAGTACAACTCCACAACACCCCCATCCCGTCAGGATACTGTCGGTACAGCTCCACGCCACCCCAACCCGTCAGTATACTGTCGGTACAGCTCCACAACATCCGCAACCCGTCGGAATACTGACGGTACAGGTTCACAATACCCGAAACCCGTCAGAATACTGTCAGTACAACTCCACAACACCCCCATCCCGTCAGGATACTGTCGGTACAGCTTCACAACACCCCCATCCCGTCAGGATACTGTCGGTACAGCTCAACAACATCCGCATCCCGTCAAGATAATGTAGGTACAGCTTCACAACACCCCCATCCCGTCAGGATACTGTCGGTACAGCTTCACAACACCCCCATCCCGTCAGATTACTGTCTGAACAGCTTCACAACACCCCCATCCCGACAGGATATTGTCGGTACAGCTCCACAACATCCCCTCCTGTCAAGATACTGTCGGTACAGCTTCACAACCCCCCCACCCCGTCAGGATACTGTCGGTACAGCTCTACAACAACCCCATCCCAACATCCGCATCCCGTCAAGATAATGTCGGTACAGCTTCACAACACCCCATTCCCGTCAGAGCACTATCAGTACAGCTCCACAACACCCCCATCCCGTCAGGATACTGTAGGTAAAGCTCCTTAACAACCCAAACCCGCCAGGATACTGTCGGTACAGCTTCATAACCCCCATCCCGTCAGGATACTTCGGGTACAGCTTCATAACACCCCCATCCCGTCAGGATACTGTAGGTACAGCTTTACAACACCCCCATCCCGTCAGGATACTGTCGGTACAGCTTCACAACACCCCATTCCCGTCAGAGCACTATCAGTACAGCTCCACAACACCCCCATCCCGTCAGGATACTGTCGGTATAGCTCCACACCACCCCATCCCATCAGGATACTGTCGGTACAGCTGTATAACACATCCCATCCCGTCAGGATAGTGTCGGTACAGCTTCACAACACCCCCATTACGTCAGGATATTGTCGATACAGCTCCACAACATTCGCAACCCGTCGGAATACTGACGGTAACGGTTCATAGTACCCGAAACCCGTCAGGATACTGTCGGTACATCTCCACAACACCCCCATCCCGTCAGGATACTGTAAGTACAGTTTCACAACACCCCATCCTGTCAAGATACTGTCGGTACAGCTTCACAACACCCCCATCCCGTCAGGATACTGTCAGTACAGCTCCACAACACCCCCATCCCGTCAGGATACTGTAGGCGAAGCTCCGTAACAACCCCAACCCGCCAGGATACTGTCGGTACAGCTTCATAACCCCCATCCCGTCAGGATACTTAGGGTACAGCTTCATAACACCCCAAACCCGTCAGGATATTGACGGTAAAGCTCCGAAACACCCCCATCCCGTGTGGATACTGTAGATACAGCTCCACAACACACCAACCCCATCAGGATACTGACGGTACAGCTTCGCAACCCTCGATCTCGTCAGGATACTGTCGGTACAGCCTCATTACCCCTAACCCGTCAGGATACTGATGGTACATCTCCACAACACCCCAATCCCGTCCGGATACTGTCGGAGCAGCTCGACAACACCCCCATCCCATCAGGCGACTGTCGGTACAGCTCCATAACACCCACCACATCCCGTAAGGATACTGACGGTACAGCTCCATAACACCACCATCACGTCAGGATACTGTCGGAACAGCTCCACAACACCCCATCCAATCGGGACACTGTCGGTACAGCTCCACAACACCCCCCTCCCGTCAGGATAGTGTCGGTACAGCGTCCATCACACCCATCCCGTCAGGATAGTGTCGGTACAGCTTTACAACACCCCATTCCGTCAGGATACTGTCAGTACTGCTCCACAACACCCCCATCCCGTGAGAATACTGTAGATACAGCTCCACAACACCCCAATCTCATCAGGAAACTGACGGTACAGCTTCGCAACCCTCGACCTCGTCAGGATACTGTCGGTACAGCCTCATAACCCCTAACCCGTCAGGATACTGACGGTACATCTCCACAACACCCCCATCCCGTGAAGATACTGTCGGTACAGCTCTATAACACCCCATCCCGTCAGGATAGTGTCGGTAAAGCTTCACAACACCCCCATCCCGTCAGGATACTGTCGGTACAGCTCCACATCACCCCATCCCGTCAGGATACTGTCGGTACAGCTCTACAACAACCCCATCCCGTCAGGACACTGTCAGTGCACAGCTTCAAAACTCTGTATTTCACTTTTGGGTTTGGAATCTTCATTGATCCATTCGATAAGATATTAGAGTAATGTGATCAACCGAATGTTTCGAAAACAATTTATGTGTTAACCCCAAACTCAACTTCCAACCTCAAATCTGTCATATCTTATTTGACACTTTCGTGGTCATCGAATTACCTAGAATGCCACTATAAATCTGATTATAATAATAATCTGAGATATTACAGAAGACACAGCCCACCACTGATTATGACAGATAGCAACAGTTAGGGAGACAGGGACAAATCATCCTACAGACAGAAGACTAGCGTTTCATACGGTGTGCAGTGATTCGGTATAACGATCCATACTGCCAATGGTTATACAGATTCTGAGTAAAGCGATGTGACAGTGTTTCACGTAATCACTAACAAATCTTATACTATATCTTTATACTTTGACACAACCAAGGCATCAAAATAAGCTGTGTCAGAAATGACGTTAAAAATTTACTACACATACACCAAGTTCTTGTAAATTCTATTTTCATAATAAAATTATGAACATTTAGATACTATCAAATAGCTAAAATCCTTTCATTCTGTATACAACTTGTGGGATTTAAATATTAAAGTCTTGATACATGTGTGTGGCATTGTCTGGCGTTATAAGGAATAACCCAGATGTATGTGTGTGTGATGTTGTCTGGCGTCATACGGATTAGCCTAGATGTATGTGTGTGTGATATTGTCTGGCGTTATAAGGAATAGCCCAGATGTATGTGTGTGTGATGTTGTCTGGCGTTATAAGGACTTACCCAGAGGTATGTGTGTGTGATATTGTCTGGCGTTATAAGGAATAACCCAGATGTATGTGTGTGTGATGTTGTCTGGCGTCATACGGATTAGCCTAGATTTATGTGTGTGTGATATTGTCTGGCGTTATAAGGACTAGCTCAGGGGGATGTGTGTGTGATATTGTCTGGCGTTATAAGGACGTGGCATTGTCTGGCGTTATAAGGAATAACCCAGATGTGTGTGTGTGTGATGCTGTCTGGCGTTATAAGGACTAGCTCAGGTGGATGTGTGTGTGATGTTGTCTGGCGTTATAAGGACTTACCCAGAGGGATGTGTGTGTGATATTGTCTGGCGTTATAAGGACGTGGCATTGTCTGGCGTTATAAGGAATAACCCAGATGTATGTGGGTGTGATGTTGTCTGGCGTTATAAGGACTAACCCAGAGGTATGTGTGTGATATTGTCTGGCGGCATAAGGACTAACCAAGAGGTATGTGTGTGATATTGTCTGGCGGTTTAAGGACTAGCTCAGGTGTATGTGTGTGTGATGTTGTATGGCGTTATAAGGACTAACCCAGAGGTATGTGTGTGATATTGTCTGGCGGCATAAGGACTAACCAAGAGGAATGTGTGTGTGATATTGTCTGGCGGTTTAAGGACTAGCTCAGGTGTATGTGTGTGTGATGCCGTCTGGCGTTATAAGGACTAGCTCAGGTGTATGTGTGTCTGATGTTGTCTGGCGTTATAAGGACTAGCTCAGGTGTATGTGTGTGTGATGTTGTATGGCGTTATAAGGACTAACCCAGAGGTATGTGTGTGTGATATTGTCTGGCGTTATAAGGTGTGTGTGATGTTGTCTGGCGTTATAAGGACTAACTCAGGTGCATGTGTGTGTGATGTTGTCTGGCGTTATAAGGACTAACATGTTGTCTGGCGTTATAAGGACTTACCCAGAGGTATGTGTGTGTGATATTGTCTGGCGTTATAAGGACGTGGCATTGTCTGGCGTTATAAGGAATAACCCAGATGTATGTGGGTGTGATGTTGTCTGGCGTCATACGGATTAGCCTAGATGTATGTGTGTGCGATATTGTCTGGCGTTATAAGGAATAGCCCAGATGTATTTGTGTGTGATGTTGTCTGGCGTTATAAGGACTTACCCAGAGGGATGTGTGTGTGATATTGTCTGGCGTTATAAGGAATAGCCCAGATGTATGTGGGTGTGATGTTGTCTGGCGTCATACGGATTAGCCTAGATGTATGTGTGTGTGATATTGTCTGGCGTTATAAGGAATAACCCAGATGTGTGTGTGTGTGATGCTGTCTGGCGTTATAAGGACTAGCTCAGGCGTATGTGTGTGTGATGCTGTCTGGCGTTATAAGGAATAACCCAGGTGTATGTGTGTGTGATGCCGTCTGGCGTTATAAGGACTAGCTCAGGTGTATGTGTGTCTGATGTTGTCTGGCGTTATAAGGACTAGCTCAGGGGTATGTGTGTGTGATATTGTCTGGCGTTATAAGGACTAGCTCAGGGGTATGTGTGTGTGATGTTGTCTGGCGTTATAAGGACTAACATGTTGTCTGGCGTTATAAGGACTTACCCAGAGGGATGTGTGTGTGATATTGTCTGGCGTTATAAGGACTAACCCAGAGGTATGTGTGTGATATTGTCTGGCGGCATAAGGACTAACCAAGAGGTATGTGTGTGATATTGTCTGGCGGTTTAAGGACTAGCTCAGGTGTATGTGTGTGTGATGATGTCTGGCGTTATAAGGACTAGCTCAGGTGTATGTGGGTGTGATGTTGTCTGGCGTTATAAGGACTAACCCAGAGGTATGTGTGTGTGATATTGTCTGGCGGCATAAGGACTAACCAAGAGGTATGTGTGTGTGATATTGTCTGGCGGTTTAAGGACTAGCTCAGGTGTATGTGTGTGTGATGCTGTCTGGCGTTATAAGGAATAACCCAGGTGTATGTGTGTGTGATGCTGTCTGGCGTTATAAGGACTAACTCAGATGTATGTGTGTGTGATGTGGGATTGTTGTCCCATGTTGTCTTTACCGATACCCTGTACTATCCAGTAGTTTTCTGAAAGTTTATCTGTCGATCTTCAGGATTAATGTATGTTGGGAGTCTGTGGTGTTTTCTGGGGAACGTATCAATTCTTTGATATTGTATTTGATGTAAAAAGAAAATATAAGAAAACATTATAATGCAAGCTGACGATGTTTGCCATACGATGAAGCATTTTATGTGAATTGTCACTAATGTCTGCCCAAATGTCCCACGGGTTTTCCCCCCTTTATTCAAGTTTGGTAGCATATGTGAGGATGTCTGGCGTTATAAGGACTAGACCAGATGTATGTGTGTGTGATGTTAACTGGCGTTATAAGGACTAACCCAGATGTATGTGTGTATGCTGTTATCTGGCGTTATAAGGACTAGCACAGATGTATGAATGTGACGTGGTCTTGCGTTATAAGGACTAGACCAGATTTGTCTGTGTGATGTTGTCTGGCGTTATAAGGAATAGCCCAGATGTATGTGTGTATGATGTTGTTTGTCGTTATATGGACTAGACCAGATGTATACATGTGTGTATGATGTTGTTTGTCGTTATGATGACTAGCCCAGATGTATGTGATGTTTTCCGACGCTATAAGGACTATTTGTTGTCCCGTGTTGTCTTTACCGATACCCTGTACTATCCAGTTGTTTTCTGAAAGTTTATCTGTCGATCTTCAGGATTGGTGTATGTTTGGAGGCTGTGGTGTTTTCTGGGGAACGTATCAATTCTTTGATATTGTATTTGATGTAAAAAAAAACAAAAAACATTATAATGCAAGCTGACGATGTTTGCCATACGATGAAGCATTTTATGTGAATTTTCACTAATGTCTGCCCAAATGACCCACGGGTTTTTTCCCCTTTATTCAAGTTTGGTAGCATATTAGAAAATATAACATTTCACAAAAGTGAATATCTCTGTATACTAGTTCTACTGACGTGTTTATTATAACTCACAACTCATATATTTCATATCATTGTTTATTATATATTACAGGCTATTTCCTTGCAATATTGTCGTTCAATAAAAACGATATAGCACATGTACAATAAACATGCAAATGAGTCTTGTCACCGTGGGAAACAGGTCATATTCCTACGCACTACAACTTCTACGTTTGTAAACAAAATGGCTGACCGATTTACTGTTTGCATTGATAGCAGAGGCAGGGGCACTGGGAGTATAAAATTAACAAAAGAGTTTAATAAATTCAATTATATAAACACGAGTGTTAGCTTCACACAAATTCAACACCTGCATGTTCAAAATCCACTTGAGCTTCTCCGACATACACGCAATCAGTGGCGAACACGTGTAACCGGTCAACTTCATCAGTGTTCCAGTTTCATGGCGGATTCCATAGTATCTTTTCTGGCTCATTGACAGGCGGAAACATTGAGGTTCACATTTACCAACAACGCTCTCCAAAGAAATGCGCTTATGTTATAGTGAGTGACAATCACTCCAGTCCCTGTAAACTTTTAAAAAGTGCAGACTTCGATGTGTATTGTGATGACCTTTACCTTGACAGTGCACGCACCGTTGAGCCAAATATATGAAAAATGATTATTAATGTTGTTATGATAATTATTAAAACATTGGCTGATGAAGAAACCCTAAATGATTGTTTGTTCATGGAAAAGGTTCTTGGGAAGAAGTTTCTGAAACTAATTTTTGTGGCGCAGTGAGCTCCAAACAAAATGCATGTTACGCGTCCTTTCGTCAGCCATCGGTACAATGTATATAGAGGAGACGTGTCATCGGTACAATGTATATAGAGGAGACGTGTCATCGGTACAAT
>NW_018405038.1:272461-272775 GCF_002113885.1 Mizuhopecten yessoensis
TACAATTTATATAGAGGAGACGTGTCATCGGTACAATTTATATAGAGGAGACGTGCCATCGGTACAATGTATATAGAGGAGACGTGCCGTCGGTACAATTTATATAGAGGAGAGTTGCCATCGGTACAATTTATATAGAGTAGACGTGTCATCGGTACAATGTATATAGAGCAGACGTGTCATCGGTACAATGTATATAGAGGAGACGTGCCATCGGTACAATTTATATAGAGGAGAGGTGCCATCAGTACAATTTATATAGAGGAGAGGTGCCATCGGTACAATTTATAAAGAGGAGACGTGCCATCGGTACA
>NW_018405038.1:275990-276056 GCF_002113885.1 Mizuhopecten yessoensis
TTATAGAGGAGACGTGCCATCGCACAATTTATATAGAGGAGACGTGTCATCGGTACAATTTATATA
>NW_018405038.1:280892-281238 GCF_002113885.1 Mizuhopecten yessoensis
TAGGCGTGCCATCGGTACAACTTCTATAGAGGAGGCGTGCCATCGGTACAATGTATATAGAGGAGACGTGTCATCGGTACCATTTATATAGAGGAGACGTGCCATCGGTACAATTTATATAGAGGAGACGTGCCATCGGTACAATGTATATAGAGGAGACGTGTCATCAGTAAAATTTATATAGAGGAGACGTGTCATCGGTACAATTTATATAGAGGAGACGTGTCATCGGTACAATTTATATAGAGGAGACGTGTCATCGGTACAATTTATATAGAGGAGTCGTGTCATCGGTACAATGTCTATAGAGGAGACGTGCCATCGGTACAATGTATATAGAGGAGAC
>NW_018405039.1:0-149 GCF_002113885.1 Mizuhopecten yessoensis
ACCGAGGACTGTCATATTGGTCCAGTTATTGTACCGAGGACTGTCCTATTGGCCGAGTTATAGTACCGAGGACTGTGATATTGGTCCAGTTATTGTACCGAGGTCTGTCATATTGGCCGAGTTATAGTATCAAGGACTGTCTTACTTGT
>NW_018405039.1:3813-4333 GCF_002113885.1 Mizuhopecten yessoensis
ATTATTGTACCAAGGATTGTCATATTGGCCGAGTTATAGTACCGAGGACTGTTATATTGGTCCAGGTATTGTACCGAGGACTGTCATATTGGCCGAGTTATAGTATCAAGGACTGTCTTACTTTTCGAGTTATTGTACCGAGAACTGTCATATTGGTCGAGTTATTGTACCGAGGACTGTCATATTGGCCGAGTTATTGTACCGAGGACTGTCATATTGGTCCAGTTATTGTACCGAGGACTGTCATAATGGCCGAGTTATTTTACAGAGGTCTGTCATAATGGCCGAGCTATTGTATAGAGGACTGTCATATTGGTCGAGTTATTGTACCGAGGACTGTCATATGAGTTATAGTATCAAGGACTGTCTTATTTTTCGAGTTATTGTACCGAGAACTGTCATATTGGCCGAGTTATTGTACCATAATGGCCGAGTTATTGTACAGAGGACTGTCATAATGGCCGAGCTATTGTATAGAGGACTGTCATATTGGTCGAGTTATTGTACCGAGGACTGTAAT
>NW_018405039.1:8541-8661 GCF_002113885.1 Mizuhopecten yessoensis
CATGTAGTACCGAGGACTGTTATATTGGTCCAGTTATTGTACTGAGGACTGTCATATTGGCCGAGTTATAGTATAAAGGACTGTCTTACTTGTCGAGTTATTGTACCGAGGACTGTCATA
>NW_018405039.1:8880-14914 GCF_002113885.1 Mizuhopecten yessoensis
TCGAGTTATTTTACCGAGGACTGTCCTACTGGCCTAGTTTTTTGTACCGAGGACTGTCCTAATGGCCGAGTTATTATACCGAGGACTGTCCTACTGGTCGAGTTATACAGGTAGTATCAGGGACTGTCCTACTGGCCGAGTCATTGTAACGAGGACTGTCATATTGGTGTCCTACTGGCCGAGTTATAGTACCGAGGACTGTCTTACTGGCCGAGTTATTGTACCGAGGGCTGTCCTACTGGCCGAGTTATTGTAACGAGGACTGTCCTACTGGCCGAGTTATTGTAACGAGGACTCTCATAATGGTCGAGTTATTGTACAGAGGACTGCCATAATGGCCGAGTTATTGTACTGAGGACTGTCCTACTGGCCGATTTATTGTACAGAGGACTGTCATAATGGCCGAGTTATTGTACAGAGGACTGTCATAATAGCCGAGTTATTGTACCGAGGACTGTCATAATGGCTAAGTTATTGTACCGAGGACTGTCATACTGGCCGAGTTATTTTACAGAGGACTGTCATAATGGCCGAGTTATTGTACAGAGGACTGTCATAATGGCCGAGTTATTGTAAGGAGGACTGNTATTGTACAGAGGACTGTCAGATTGGTTGCGTTATTGTACCGAGGACTGTCCTACTGGCCGAGTTATTGTAACGAGGACTGTCCTACTGGCCGAGTTATTGTAACCAGGACTGCCATAATGGCCGAATTATTGTACCGAGGACTGTCGTATTGGTTGCGTTATTGTAACGAGGATTTTCATATTGGTTGCGTTATTGCACCGAGGTCTGTCCTACTGGCCGAGCTATTGTACAGAGGACTGTCAGATTGGTTGCGTTATTGTACCGAGGACTGTCGTATTGGTTGCGTTATTGCACCGAGGTCTGTCATAATGGCCGAGTTATTGTAAGGAGGACTGTCCTACTGGCCGAATTATTGTAACGAGGACTGTCATAACGGCCGAGTTATTGTTCCATCGAGTGTTATAATAGCATATCAAGGCAAATTATTTCGTGATGAGGTTTAGTATTCCTTGGGACAAATATTCCCCCCCCCCCCCCCCAAAAAAAAATTGTGCTGTTTCCCTATGTCACGGTTGACAACAGACTATTTGGTGGTAAAAAGATATTCAATTATCATTTAACTACATAACTAAGCAATGGCAAACTTTTCAATGACAGACAATACTAGATAAATAGCAATCTTGCAAATCATATAATATAGTTCACGGTTGCATCTGAAGTCGGTGTCAATAAACGAAAATAAACTTGAAGTTATGCCACTGCTGTGCCCTTGATGTGCTTATAATTTGCAATTAATCATTATTATTCTTGAGTGAGTTACTTTAATGCGTATTTAATATAACTATTCATAAGTTACAATGAACTTAGTAACTGTATTACCCTGTCTGCCGTGTATGTTGTTTAGAATTTTTGACCTCTTGTTACACACACACAAGTGTGTCAAGAGTGTAATAAAGAATCTGAATCTGAATCTGATATATAAAGCAGCAATCCAAAATGTTGTCACCTAAGTACTCGGAGGTTCAGCGACATTCTACCTTTTACACATGTCCGTCATAAGGTGAAAGTTTGTCCTGATGATTTAACTAAATTTAAGTCCTGTTTTCTGTTATTGTATAATTTGTAATATATGGTCTGAGACATGTTGACATCATGTGAGTTACAGAAACAGTGCAGCGACCAGGTAAAATAAACAGAGGTCTGGTATGTTTATAACTATAGTTATGAATGGGAGCAACGATTAGAGTCAGTATACGGTCGGGCCGTGCTGGAGCGGTGCTGGAGCGGAGCTGGTATGTGTGGTATTTTAGTCTGCGCTGGAGTACACCAATCGCTGCTAATCCCGTGAATTAACCTTAGGAGGGGCGGGGCTATCGTGGCTCGCTGTCAGTAAGTCGGGAGGGGACACACCACGGCCGAGGCTGGGAACTCCGCTCTATCGCCCATCGCAGGCTATATTGGGGACAGGAAGTGGGACTCGGAGTGACAGAGGCTGTACATGTTCTCACGGGACACGAGCAGACGACGGTCATACTTGCCGATGAAGTGACTTATAAGGAACGCACGTGCTGTATTGGTGGTGTCTTGCAGGATTCAACAAGGTAAACGATGTATACTTAGACATATTTACAATATATATATATATATATATATAATCATTAGCACGTTGCTATCAAACATGAACAAATGCACATCATTATGTTTGGAATAACTGTTCACGGTATTTGCATTAAAAAAAATAGAAAAGGTACAAAAAGTCTGAAGAATATTTATTTACAACGGTTATTGTCATACATTGCATTAGTTATTATAGGATTATTACGATCGACCGTGTATTGTGGTTGTAAGTTGTATCCCCTCTAGGAACGGCGCCCCACGGGCCTTGCCTAGTCACCTCCATTATTTATCTGCTGCCAGCACTGACCCCGAGATGTGATAACACTTGGCCATGTGCCAGTCTCCTCGTGTTAATTGCGCATGGACACACACATACAGCAAGATAAGGCCTGGCCACACAGCTGACCACTCCAACACACCCCACTAAACGTCCTGGAATACCCTAACTGACCAGTGGCTAGTGTATATATATTTGTTATCTGATAAGCACAGTATAGTGACCCTGTGGTTTGCTTTCTTGACCAGTGGCGTTTTAGATACATTGTGCCGTGTTCTTGTAATTTCTCTTGTCTGACCAGGTCATTTTCTTAGAGTTTGGATGGAGGTGGTGTGCATCATTAGTTGGACTTGTGAGATTTTATAGAGTGTATGACATAACAGCTAGCTTATATTAGATTCTAATAAACACAGATTGTAGTAAGATTGTTGCCTGTTTGGACATTTAATGATTTCAATACACCCACAAGGAGTTGTGATATCATGATCACTTTCACTGTATGTAAATTAAATTAAAAATGACTGAAACTGCTTCAGGTGGATATTTTGTTAAATCAGGGTGTAACTACAGTCTGCAAAACTTTTAATGAACAATTGAAGTATATGCAATATTAGCTATTTTTGTGTGTAATATAATCTTAATTGTGTCATTTATTTTCTAAGAAGAAAGATAATTGTTATTTGTGCCATTATGGCTTCCATATGGGCCATTTAAAGAATACACCCAATATAGATTAACTATAAATAATCCCTATGAAAAAGGTCATCAAAAACAGTAAACTCTCATTACAAAAATATATGAACAAGTCATCAGTACGATACTACCTAGATACATCATCTATAGAGTATATGAAGGTCACCTACTACAGAATACTAACTCCCCATACAGGTCACCTACGAGAGAATACTCCCCATACAGGTCACCTACTACAGAATACTAACTCACCATACAGGTCACCTACAGAATACTCTATATTGGTTACCTACTAAAGAACACTCCATATAAAGGCCGCCTATTAAAGAAAAATCCCTATTTATGTCACCTTCTTTAGAATACTCCCTATATTGTTAACCTACGAAAGAAAAATCCCTATTTATGTCACCTTCTTTAGAATACTCTTGATATAGGTCACCTGCTAAAGAAAGCTCCCTATAAAGGTCATCTGCTTAAGAAAATGCCCTATGTATGTCACCTACAGAATACTCCCTATATAGGTCACCTACTACAGAATACTCCCTATATAGGTCACCTACTACAGAATACTCCCTATTTAGGTCACCTTCTTCAGATTACTCCCTTTATAGTTAACCTACGAAAGAAAACTCCCTATATAGGTCAACTTCTTCAGAATACTCTCTATATTGGTCACGTACTCAAGAAAACTTCCTATATAGGTCACCTACTAAAGGAAACTCCCTATGTAGGTCACCTTCTTCAGACTACTCTCTATATAGGTCACTTACAAGGGAAAACTCCCTTTATAGGTCACCTACTAAAGGAAACTCCCTATATAGGTCATCTACTAAAGGAAACTCCCTATTGGGTCACCTACAGAAAACTCCCTATATAGGTCACCTACTTAAAGAAACTCCCTATAAAGGTCACCTACTAAAGGAAAATCCCTATATAGGTCACCTACTAAAGGAAACTCCCTATGTAGGTCACCTTCTTCAGACTACTCTATATATAGGTCACGTACTAGGGAAAACTCCCTATATAGGTCACCTACTAAAGGAAACTCCCTATATAGGTCACCTACTAAAGAAAACTCCCTATATAGGTCACCTACTAAAGGAAACTCCCTATATAGGTCACCTACTAAAGGAAACTCCCTATATAGGTCACCTACTAAAGGAAACTCCCTATATAGGTCACCTACTAAAGGAAACTCCCTATATAGGTCACCTACTAAAGGAAACTCCCTATATAGGTCACCTACTAAAGGAAACTCCCTATATAGGTCACCTACTAAAGGAAACTCCCTATATAGGTCACCTACTAAAGGAAACTCCCTATATAGGTCACCTACTAAAGGAAACTCCCTATATAGGTCACCTACTAAAGGAAACTCCCTATATAGGTCACCTACTAAAGGAAACTCCCTATATAGGTCACCTACTAAAGGAAACTCCCTATATAGGTCACCTACTAAAGGAAACTCCCTATATAGGTCACCTACTAAAGGAAACTCCCTATATAGGTCACCTACTAAAGGAAACTCCCTATATAGGTCACCTACTAAAGGAAACTCCCTATATAGGTCACCTACTAAAGGAAACTCCCTATATAGGTCACCTACTAAAGGAAACTCCCTATATAGGTCACCTACTAAAGGAAACTCCCTATATAGGTCACCTACTAAAGGAAACTCCCTATATAGGTCACCTACTAAAGGAAACTCCCTATATAGGTCACCTACTAAAGGAAACTCCCTATATAGGTCACCTACTAAAGGAAACTCCCTATATAGGTCACCTACTAAAGGAAACTCCCTATATAGGTCACCTACTAAAGGAAACTCCCTATATAGGTCACCTTCTTCAGAATACTCTCTATATAGGTCACTTACTAAGGAAAACTCTCTATATAGGTCACTTACTAAAGAAAACTCCCTATATAGGTCACCTACTAAAGGAAACTCCCTATATAGGTCACCTACAGAAAACTCCCTATATAGGTCACCTACTACAGAAAACTCCCTATATAGGTCACCTACTAAAGGAAACTCCCTATATAGGTCACCTACTAAAGGAAACTCCCTATATAGGTCACCTACTACAGAATACTCCTATATAGGTCACCTACAGAATTCTCCCTATATCGGTCACCTAATAAAGGAAACTCCCTATATAGGTCATCTACTACAGAATACTCCCTATATAGGTCACCAACTACAGAATACTCCCTATTTAGGTCACCTTCTTCAGATTACTCCCTTTATAGTTAACCTACTAAAGAAAACTCCCTATATAGGTCACCTTCTTCAGAATACTCTCTATATTGGTCACGTACTCAAGAAAACTCCCTATATAGGTCACCTACTAAAGGAAATTTACTATATAGGTCACCTTCTTCTGAATACTCTCTATATAGGTCACCTACTAAAGGAAACTTACTATATAGGTCACCGTCTTCTGAATACTCCCTATATAGGTCACCTACTAAAGGAAATTTACTATATAGGTCACCTTCTTCTGAATACTCTCTATATAGGTCACCTACCAAAGGAAACTCTATATAGGTCACCTACTAAAGGAAACTCCCTATATAGGTCAACTTCTTCAGACTACTCTCTATATAGGTCACGTACTATGGAAAACTCCCTATATAGGTCACATGCTAAAGGAAACTCCCTATATAGGTCAACTACTAAAGGAAACTCCCTATATAGGTCACCTACAGAAAACTCCCTATATAGGTCACCTACTAAAAGAAACTCCCTATATAGGTCACCTACTAAAGTAAGCTCCCTATATAGGTCACATGCTAAAGGAAACTCCCTATGTATGTCATCTACTAAAGGAAACTCCCTATATAGGTCACCTACAGAAAACTCCCTATATAGGTCACCTACTAAAAGAAACTCCCTATATAGGTCACCTACTAAAGTAA
>NW_018405039.1:18171-28783 GCF_002113885.1 Mizuhopecten yessoensis
TATAGGTCACCTACTACAGAATACTCCCTTTATAGGTCACCTACTACAGAATACTCCCTATATAGGTCACCTACTACAGAATACTCCCTATATAGGTTGGCTACAGAATACTCCCTATATAGGTCACCTACTACAGAATACTCCCTATATAGGTCACCTACTACAGAATACTCCCTTTATAGGTCACCTACTACAGAATACTCCCTATATAGGTCACCTACTACAGAATACTCCCTATATAGGTTGGCTACAGAATACTCCCTATTTAGGTTCCTACTACAAAATAATTCATATATCAGTCACTTGCACCAGAATACTTTCTATAGAGGTCACTTACTCAAGAACATTCCCTACATAGGTCATCTGCAATAGAATACTCCTTAAAATATATATATACAAAGGTCACCTATTCCAAATTATTTCACCTACAAAAGAATACTCCCATTACATTAAGATAACTGTCACACAACTATTACTGTTTAATTATGAGGTGTTGTGGATTTTTGTTGTTGTAATGCTATGGTGTTCGAAATGGAATGTTTAGCAATCATCATAGCTATAGAGGGACACATTGTTTACCTGTCGCTATTGTAGATATGGGATCACGTTCCTCTTGACCCACTTTATCACTATTTATGAATAGAACCTTTGAATGACATTATTGTTTCCGTTTGTGTTACAAGTTAATGTTGGGACTAATGACCCACATACAGCCTGTTTACAGTTTTGTTCCCTATAACACACAGGTTACATGGGGTAGAGGTATTACATAACCCCCTCTAATAAAACAGTTCAGATAGGAACCGCTTCAGGGTGTTCCTATTCTGAGTGAGGCAGGAATGTCAATACTTTTTGAAGATTTTACAGATGTATCTGCTAGACCAGTGAAGTCTATACTGAACATGTTAAATACAGATGTAATTAACTAGTGGAGATTAAATAGATGTATCTAAGTGTGAAAGGGCGAAAGTCAGATATCTAGACCTGTGAACGTTACTCAGATAGATCTAGACCTGTGAATGTTACACAGATATATATCTAGACCTGTGAATGTTACACAGATATATCTAGACCTGTGAAAGTTACCCAGATATATCTAGACCTGTGAACGTTACACAGATATATCTAGACCTGTGAAAGTTATCCAGATATATCTAGACCTGTGAAAGTTACCCAGATATATCTAGACCTGTGAAAGTTACCCAGATATATCTAGACCTGTGAATGTTACACAGATATATCTAGACCTGTGAAAGTTATCCAGATATATCTAGACCTGTGAACGTTACACAGATATATCTAGACCTGTGAAAGTTACACAGATATATCTAGACCTGTGAAAGTTACCCAGATATATCTAGACCTGTGAAAGTTACCCAGATATATCTAGACCTGTGAAAGTTACCCAGATATATCTAGACCTGTGAACATAACACAGATATATCTAGACCTGTGAAAGTTACCCAGATATATCTAGACCCGTGAAAGTTATCCAGATATATCTAGACCCGTGAACGTTACACAGATATATCTAAACCTGTGAATGTTACACAGATATATCTAGACCTGTGAACGTTTCACAGATATATCTAGACCTGTGAAAGTTACACAGATATATCTAGACCTGTGAATATTAAAGAGATATATCTAGACATACACTACACGCATGCATCTTGCACACAGGGGAGGCCGTCCTTAAATGACCTTAGCTGTTAATAGGACGTTAAACAAAATCAAACAAACAAACAAACAAACAAACACAGATATATCTAGACTTGTGAAAGTTATCCAGATATATCTAGACCTGTGAAAGTTATCGAGATATATCTAGACCTGTGAAAGTTGCACAGATATATCTAGAGCTGTGAAAGTTATCCAGATAGATCTAGACCTGTGAACGTTACACAGCTATATCTAGACCTGTGAAGGTTATCCAGATATATCCAGACCTGTGAAAGTTATCGAGATATATCTAGACCTTTGAAAGTTATCCAGATAGATCTAGACCTGTGAAACTTACACAGATATATCTGGGGGGTTGAAAGTTATCCAGATAGATCTAGACCTGTGAAAGTTACCCAGATATATCTAGACCTGTGAATATTAAAGAGATATATCTAGGTTATACAGATGAATATAGACCATGCCAGTGAAGGTGATACAGATGTATGTAGTCGGTACAGATGTATATTTAGGCCTGTAAATGTTATACAGATATAACCAGGCCTGGGAATGTTATATGGATATTTATAGGCCTGGCTAACCAGAAACAAGGCAGGAAAAGTGAACAGCACGCCTCCTCAGCTGTTAGGGCTACAACAGGTGGTTATCTATACCAGTACAATTATAATGTTAATGTGATTGGTTCAGAGGTGCCAGGGTCGAGCTGGTACTACCTCAGTCTTACATACCTTTACCCTGATACTAACATGGTACTATGTAGATTTATCTGAGTGAGATTTTGCTACATCATTATGTACCACAGTGAGTTGTTACTACCTCAGTCCTATGTAGTGTACCAGGGTGAGCTATTACTACCTCAGTCCTATGTATAGTATACCAAGGTGAGCTATTACTACCTCAGTCCTATGTAGTGTACCAGGGTGAGCTGTTACTACCTCAGTTCTATGTAGTGTACCAAGGTGAGCTATTACTACCCAGGTATAATCACTTCTATTTAGTACCTGCTCCAACAGGGTTACCATTTACATAAATAGTAACTATTCTTTAAGTGTAGGCACCTCCTCAGGGTTACCCTCAATGAGTATAACCCCTACCCGATTCAGTAACCACTCCCCATACCTAGAGTAACCTGTTTCTGAAGTGTTCTCCCTCAGAGGCTTGCCTCCTATGTACACTTATACATTGTATTTCAACATGAAAAGATTTTGTAATATATTGAAATATTTCAGGTACAGTTCATTCCACTTTGTGTTGAGGTAGGGATCTCTATATTTAGTATCACACTGATAACAAGGCAGGAAATGGCCATTTATATTGCAGCTGAGATTTTTGGCCTCTGGAAATTTCCACTAAAGTGTTCCAAAGTCTATGTTTTATATGTTCTGGTGATATATAAAATGAGTGTGGTATAGAGAAATGGCTGACGAAGCAAACTTCACATTTCATTCTTTGTTAAATGATGTTACCTCTTAAAGCCTCACCTAGTAAATATTATTTTGAAAATCTGAAAACTCCTGTCTAAAATTATTGATTTTTATTAAATCAGTTTGTGCTTCTAAATCTGTATGATGCAGTGAACACATTGTTAACCCTCTCACAACATCCAGAAATGTTCCCTACATTGATAAACAGGTAGTACCCTACATTGATAAACAGGTAGTACCCTACATTGATAAACAGGTAGTACCCCACATTGATAAACAGGTAGTACCCCACATTGATAAACAGGTAGTACCCCACATTGATAAACAGGTAGTTCCCCACATTGATAAACAGGTAGTACCCCACATTGATAAACAGGTAGTACCCCACATTGATAAACAGGTAGTACCCCACATTGATAAACAGGTAGTACCCCACATTGATAAACAGGTAGTACCCCACATTGATAAACAGGTAGTACCCCACATTGATAAACAGGTAGTACCCCACATTGATAAACAGGTAGTACCCCACATTGATAAACAGGTAGTACCCCACATTGATAAACAGGTAGTACCCCACATTGATAAACAGGTAGTACCCCACATTGATAAACAGGTAGTACCCCACATTGATAAACAGGTAGTACCCCACATTGATAAACAGGTAGTACCCCACATTGATAAACAGGTAGTACCCCACATTGATAAACAGGTAGTACCCCACATTGATAAACAGGTAGTACCCCACATTGATAAACAGGTAGTACCCCACATTGATAAACAGGTAGTACCCCACATTGATAAACAGGTAGTACCCCACATTGATAAACAGGTAGTACCCCACATTGATAAACAGGTAGTACCCCACATTGATAAACAGGTAGTACCCCACATTGATAAACAGGTAGTACCCCACATTGATAAACAGGTAGTACCCCACATTGATAAACAGGTAGTACCCCACATTGATAAACAGGTAGTACCCCACATTGATAAACAGGTAGTACCCCACATTGATAAACAGGTAGTACCCCACATTGATAAACAGGTAGTACCCCACATTGATAAACAGGTAGTACCCCACATTGATAAACAGGTAGTACCCCACATTGATAAACAGGTAGTACCCCACATTGATAAACAGGTAGTACCCCACATTGATAAACAGGTAGTACCCCACATTGATAAACAGGTAGTACCCCACATTGATAAACAGGTAGTACCCCACATTGATAAACAGGTAGTACCCCACATTGATAAACAGGTAGTACCCCACATTGATAAACAGGTAGTACCCCACATTGATAAACAGGTAGTACCCCACATTGATAAACAGGTAGTACCCCACATTGATAAACAGGTAGTACCCCACATTGATAAACAGGTAGTACCCCACATTGATAAACAGGTAGTACCCCACATTGATAAACAGGTAGTACCCCACATTGATAAACAGGTAGTACCCCACATTGATAAACAGGTAGTACCCCACATTGATAAACAGGTAGTACCCTACATTGATAAACAGGTAGTACCCCACATTGATAAACAGGTAGTACCCCACAATGATATACAGTTAGTACCCCACATTGATAAACAGGTAGTTCCCAAACTTGATAAATAGGTAGTACCCCACATTGATAAACAGGTAGTTCCCAAACTTGATAAATAGGTAGTCCCCCACATTGATAAACAGGTAGTACCCCACATTGATAAACAGGAAGTACCCCACATTGATAAACAGTTAGTACCCAACATTGATAAACAGGTAGTACCCAACATTGATAAACAGGTAGTACCCCACATTGATAAACAGTTAGTACCCTACATTGATAAACAGTTAGAGACCCACATCTGAATAATTCGTTCAGAATCCAGGACTTTTTATACTCAGACACTTTTGTTGATTATTTCACCTATGGGTTTTTTCATAAAAATCCTGCAATGTATATTTTTTTTTTTACAGAAATGCTTAACCAAAGCTGTGGTCATGCCAGAAAAAAACAGTTTTCAATGTGTTGTCACAGTTGTTGGCAGTGGTACAGGGATCCCTAAGTGCTAGGTAAGTGTAAGAGTTGTGTAAGTGCTGTGCAAGAACTGTATGTGTAAGTGTAAATGTTGTATTATAGTTAGTGCTGTGTTAGTGTAAGTGCCATGCAAGTAATATGCAAGTGCTGTATTAGTGTAAGTGCCATGCTAGTCCTAAGCTCTCCCCTAAAGATTGTAACCATAGGTAAAAGGATCATAGGTAAAACTTCCATGTTTCCTCAAAGGTCCCTTCTCCCTTACAGCTGTACTCTACTCTATCATAGAAGCATGATTGGTGTTTTATTGTCATATACACAGGTATCACATATTTTGGACATAAATATATATTCACATGTGAGGACTGAGGAATGAAGGGTCATGACTGTTTAGATCTATTAATAGCCTGGGTGTGGCTGGCACAGGTGACCTATATATCAGCTAATACATATACATAAATTAGATGTCCATAATGTACCTGTATATTTCAGGTATATCACCTAGTATACTATAAACAGAAGGTAACCTCCTAATATACTCAGGAACTCTCCTAATATACTTCATACAGTAGAAAATGGGGTCACCTGAGACATCATATGACCATTACAATTGTATTATGACCATGGATCCGAACCCCCAGGGGCCTGAGGGGCAGGGCCTTTAAGGGTCAAATTGGCTAAATTTTCAACAATCTTCTTCTTCAGAACTAGATATGCTAGTATCAAAATAATACACTCAATGGATGGACAAAATCCAAGAAGCTTTATAAAAAAATTGGATTTCATTACTCCTGAATCACCCATCCAGTAGTAAATAAAATGATCCAAATTATATAAATAAAATTATAAATTTCATTACCCTTGATCACCTATCCCCTCCTCTCACCACTAGGGAAGGGTTACATTTCATAAAAAAATTCATATGAAGGGAAATTGTATTTAACACAATCTGTATACAACAATTAGGTATAACATGCATCTGTATACAATCAGGTATAAGATATACCTGTATACAGTCAGGTATAACATACTGATATACAATGTACATTCAGGTATAATATATACCTGTATAAAAGCAGATATATGATATATAGATACATATATACAGGTAAAAAAACACATGTAAACAATTAGGTATGGTATATACCTGTAAACATGTATGACATATTCCTATAAACAGTCATGTATAACATGTACCTGTATACAATCAGGTATAATAAATACCTATATACAGGTAGCTTATAGCCTTATGTTGAGAGGGTACATGGGACACTGTGTATAGGTAACCTAGTCTGTTCCCACGCTGTGTTGGTATCAGGCTAGTGAATGCTTTCACTATTTACATAATAACATGCAGAAGAATTTTCCTAATTTGAGGGAAAAGGGCTTCTCCACTTGGCCTCTACCTGTTGGTATGTCGACCACAGCCATGACTAAGGCCCCAGCCATCTATTGGGGGACCACACTCATCTATCTTACACTGTCTTCTCTCACCTCAGGAGCATGCATCGCTTGTGTATAAGGTGGTTGTAGGAAAACCTGGACTAGACTGTATAAATAAATAAATTTTAGCCATGAAAAGATACCTGGACTAGACTATAAATAAATAAATTTTAGCCATGAAAAAATACCTGGACTAGACTGTATAAATAAATTTTACCATGAACAGATACCTGGAATAGACTGTATAAATGGATTTTTAAAATGTCATTTTTGTCCAGCTTTACCTTGTGTCAAGTCTGTCCTTTTTGTCTAGTTTTACCTTAAGTTAAGTCTGTCCTTTTTGTCCAGTTTTACCTTGAATCAAGTCCGTCCTTTTGTCCAGTTTTACCTTATGTCAAATCTGTCCTTTTTGCCCAGTTTTACCTTATGTCAAGTCTGTCCTTTTTGACCAGCTTTACCTTGAATCAAGTCTGTCCTTTTTGTCCAGTTTTACCTTATTTCAAGTCAGTCCTTTTTTTCCAGTTTTACCTCAAGTTAAGTCTGTCCTTTTTGTCTAGTTTTACCTTGAATCAAGTCTGTCCTTTTGTCCAGTTTTATCTTATGTCAAATCTGTCCTTTTTGCCCAGCTTTACCTTATGTCAAGTCTGCCCTTTTGTCCAGTTTTACCTTGAATCAAGTCCGTCCTTTTGTCCAGTTTTACTTTATGTCAAATCTTTCCTTTTGTCCAGTTTTACCTATGCAAGTCTGTCCTTTTTGTCCAGTTTTACCTTATTTCAAGTCAGTCCTTTTTTTCCAGTTTTACCTCAAGTTAAGTCTGTCCTTTTTATCTAGTTTTACCTTGAATCAAGTCTGTCCTTTTGTCCAGTTTTATCTTATGTCAAATCTGTCCTTTTTGCCCAGCTTTACCTTGAATCAAGTCTTTCCTTTTGTCCAGTTTTACCTATGCAAGTCTGTCCTTTTTGCCCAGCTTTACCTTATGTCAAATCTGCCCTTTTGTCCAGTTTTACCTTGTGTCAAATCTGTCCTTTTTGCCTAGTTTTACTTGTGTCAAGTCTGTCCTTTTTGTCCAGGTTTACCTTGAATCAAGTCTTTCCTTTTGTCCAGTTTTACCTTATGTCAAGTCTGCCCTTTTGTCCAGTGTTACCTTGTGTCAAGTCTGTCCTTTTTGTCCAGTTTTACCTTGAGTCAAGTCTGTCCTTTTTGTCCAGTTTATCTTGAATCAAGTCTGTCCTTTTTGCCAAGTTTTACCTTTAAACAAGTCTGTTCTGTTTGCCCAGTTTTACCTAATGTCAAGTCTGTCCTTTTTTGTCCATTTTTACCTGGAATCAAGTCTTTCCTTATGTCCATTTTTATCTTATGTGAAGTCTCCTTTTTGCCCAGTTTTACCTTTGTCAAGTCTGTCCTTTTTGTCCAGTTTTACCTTGAGTTAAGTCTGTCCTTTTTGTCCAGTTT
This sequence comes from Mizuhopecten yessoensis, assembly GCF_002113885.1. NCBI lineage: Eukaryota > Metazoa > Mollusca > Bivalvia > Pectinida > Pectinidae > Mizuhopecten > Mizuhopecten yessoensis. The sequence goes on from NW_018405039.1 coordinate 26,198, forward strand.
TACCTTGAATCAAGTCTGTCCTTTTGTCCAGTTTTACTTTATATCAAGTCTGTCCTTTTGTCCAGTTTTACCTTGTGTCAAGTCTGTTCTTTTTGCCCAGTTTTACCTTGAATTAAATCTGTCCTTTGTCCAATATATGAATAATTTATGTGTTGTAAAAAGATAAACATAGGTTGATTTACTATGTTCAAAAATGTAAGTTGTTATGTTATTTTTTCCAACCATTCACGGAATTATCACCCATTTGACCTGTTCATGATTCATCTGTCACCCCCTAGGGTCTGTTTCTCTGTCACCCCCTAGGGTCTGTTTCTTCTGTCACCCCTAGGGTATATGATTTCTCTTTCTCCCACCATTCACAGGTGTGTCTCCTATTTTAGCGGGGAAAGATCAGCTTGACAACCCAACCCCTAGAGGGAGATAGCCTTGTTCCGATTAGCACGTGTTCAATTGTGAAGTCATTAAAATGTGTCACCGGCATCAAAAGCGAATGACAATATTCCTACCCACATGTGTTTTTGTTGGCAGAATACTTTCGGTGGAGTTGTGACTGAAATAATAGGATGGGAGAAAAAATAATCATCCCCTACCTTGAGGGTGTAACAGAGAAATCTCCAACCCTCAGGGTGATTGTTTTTGGTTTTCTTACCTGAGGCTCTGCCGAAGATTAGACAACCAAAAACATCACCCGTCGTATCACACCTTGAAGGTAGAGGAAGATTCTATTAATCTATATCAGACGTAAGTTGTGATGTTTATTATCTATGTTTGAAGTAACTTGTGCAGTATTATGAATGGTATGATGCATATGATACAGATTTATTTTAATATATGCATTAGCGGTACTGCAGTTTATGTGTTGTGTATGATATGTAGGTCACCTCTGTCTGAAGGTTTTATTAAACTTGTTCTTAGGAAAAGCATGGTTGATTTTGAAACATATGTATGGCAGTATGCCCAGAGTACCTTACAGAGGAGGCATGTGTCCCAGGCTCCCTAATCCATTTACTACTACACATGTTTGTGTGGTTGGGACCTCCAACCTCGTCCCCATTCCTCCAGGGTTTACTACCCAGCTCAGACGGCCTCCTCCCATGGTAAACCACAACTTCATTCATAAAAAAGTCTCAATGAAACCTCACAGTAGTAGTAACATATGGGATCACATTCATAAGAAAACTTCATGTTTGCAAAAAATGTGAGATGAATGTGGAGAAAGGGAGTATTTAGAAAATGGTTTGTGTCATTTGACTGCATCAGTAGGCAAGACTTGGGCAAATTCTGCATTAAAAACTTATTAGCTCCATCCAACCTTGATAATAAACCACCAAATATGTGTCTGGTTACCACAGAACCAGCTGGCTTGTGGGTTAGCTTTTGATGCTTATCACTACAACAGGAAGTCCAATCAGCACTGCATAGTTCTCTAGGGGAACCCTGCTACCTTCCCTGCAGCCACCACAAAAGGTTAAATCCACTTTAAACAGATATTTTAATTGGACCAAGCATGGAAGTTGTTGAGAATGGTTATAATTGATGGTATCCTGTCGGTGTATAGCCTGTGACAGTCTCCGCTGGCAACTCTACAACTTCAAACATTCATTGCCCTGTTTCTAAAATAATTGTTGGTACACATGTACACTGACCAGAAAAATTATAAGTGACGTTTTATAATCAACCATTCACCTTAAAAATCAAGTCACAGTATTTTGTTAATCATTCATTGTTTTGTAGCAATTGTCATCTCCTTTACAATCTTCTCTACATCAGAGATAACCCTATACACCTTAAAAACCTCCCTAGCAACAGAGCTAACCTTGTACACACTAACAACCTCCTCAGCAACAGATATGACCCTATACACCCTAACAACCTCCTCAGTAACAGAGATAACCCTATACACCTTAACAACCTTCTCAGTAACAGAGATGACCTTATACACCCTTACAACCTCCTCAGCAACAAAGATAACCTTATACACACTAACAACCTCCTCAGCAAAAGAGATGACCCTATACACACTTTCAACCTCCTCAGCAACAGAGATAACCTTATACACCCTAACAACCTCCTCAGCAAAAGTGATGACCCTATACACACTAACAACCCCTCAGCAACAGAGATAACCTTATACACACTAACAACCCCTCAGCAACACAAATAACCTTATATACACTAACAACCTCCTCAGCAACACAGATAACCTTATACACCCTAACAACCTCCTCAGTAGCAGAGATGACCCTATACACACTAACAACCTCCTCAGCAAAAGAGATGACCCTATACACACGAACAACCTCCTCAGCAACACAGATAACCTTATACTCACTAACAACCTCCTCAGCAACACAGATAAACTTATACACTCTAACGACCTCCTCAGTAACACAGATAACCTTATACACACTAAGAACCTCCTCAGCAACAGAGATAATACACACTTACAACCTCCTCAGCACCACAGATAACCTTATACACACTAACAACCTCCTCAGCAACAGAGATAACCCTATACACCCTTACAACCTCATCAGCAACACAGATAACCTTATACACACTAACAACCTCCTCAGCAACAGAGAT
>NW_018405039.1:30240-36990 GCF_002113885.1 Mizuhopecten yessoensis
TATACACACTAACAACCTCCTCAGCAAAAGAGATAACCCTATACACACTAACAACCTCCTCAGCAAAAGAGATAACCCTATACACACTAACAACCTCCTCATCAAAAGAGATGACCCTATACACACTAACAACCTCCTAAGCAACACAGATAACCTTATACACACTAACAACCTCCTCAGCAACAGAAATAACCCTATACACCTTAACAACCTCCTCAGCAACAGAGATAACCCTATACACCCTAACCACCTCCTCAGCAACACAGATATACCCCACAATTTTCTCAACATAAGAGGTAACCCTATAGTTTGAACTAGCCCTATATTTTCACTTACCCGATACTTTAACAACCTCCTCAACATAAGAGATAACCCTATGCACCTAACAACCACTTCAACATCAATAACCAAATACACAGTAACGACCTCCTCATGATTAGAAGTAACCCTATATAGCCTTGCAATCCCTCAGTAAAGGAGTACTATGGAGTATGGTAACTGGGTGATATGTTAGGGTCCTATGACATTGCTTGACTTTATCACAAACCATGTGAAGTTTGTTTTTAAGTGATAAATGATTAAGCTTTATATGTAAACTTTGAAAAGTAGCCAAGACTATAATGTAGTCATTAGCCTTGGATGAATTCCAGCATCTCATGTTCCTACACATGTATACTTTACCTTCTTGGGTCGAGTGTAGGTAATTAGGAATTTCATAGAGTGACACCCATATGCTTAGATAGCTGAGTCTGTAATTGGTCATTTAGAAAAACACAGATTTCCTGCATTCACACACATATAATATGTGTATGTATATTATCCTCACGTCAGAATATTCCTGTGTCTCATTTTCAGTCCTGTATTAATATAACCTGTCATATATTCAGACCTGAATATACAAATGTTACATCTGTCACATACATAGATAAGGATATATCATCTGTCACATCCAAAGACCAGGATATACTCTCTGTCACATCCAAAGACAAGGATATACTTTCTGTAACATCTACAGATCAGGATATACTCTCTGTCACACCACAGATCAGGATATACCCTCTGTCACATCTACAGATCAGGATATACTCTCTGTAACATCTACAGATCAGGATATACCCTTTGTAACATCTAAAGACCAGGATATACCCTTTGTAACATCTAAAGACCAGGATATACCCTCTGTAACATCTACAGATCAGGATATACTCTCTGTCAAATCTACAGATCAGGATATACTCTCTGTCACATCTACAGATCAGGATATACTCTCTGTAACATCTACAGATCAGGATATACCCTCTGTAACATCTATAGATCAGGATGTACCCTCTGTCACATCTACAGATCAGGATATACTCTCTGTCACACCACAGATCAGGATATACTCTCTGTCACATCTACAGATCAGGATATACTCTCTGTCACACCACAGACCAGGATATACCCTCTGTAACATCTACAGATCAGGATATACACTCTGTAACATCTACAGATCAGAATATACTCTCTGTCACATCTACAGATCAGGATATACCCTCTGTAAGATCTACAGATCAGGATATACTCTCTGTAACATCTTCAGATCAGGATATACTCTCTGTCACATCTACAGATCAGGATCTACTCTCTGTAACATCTACAGATCAGGATATACTTTCTGTCACATCTACAGATCAGGATATACTCTCTGTCACACCCCAGATCAGGATATACCCTCTGTAACATCTATAGATCAGGATGTACCCTCTGTCACTTCTACAGATCAGGATATACTCTCTGTCACACCACAAATCAGGATATACCCTCTGTAACATCTACAGATCAGGATATACCCAGATCAGGATATACCCTCTGTAACATCTATAGATCAGGATGTACCCTCTGTCACATCTACAGATCAGGATCTACTCTCTGTCACACCACAGATCAGGATATACCCTCTGTTACATCTACAGATCAGGATATACTCTCTGTCACACCACAGACCAGGATATACCCTCTGTAACATCTACAGATCAGGATATACACTCTGTAACATCTACAGATCAGAATATACTCTCTGTCACATCTACAGATCAGGATATACCCTCTGTAAGATCTACAGATCAGGATATACTCTCTGTAACATCTTCAGATCAGGATATACTCTCTGTCACATCTATAGACCAGGATATACTCTCTGTCTCACCACAGATCAGGATATACTCTCTGTCACATCTACATAACATCTACAGATCAGGATATACTCTCTGTCACACCCCAGATCAGGATATACCCTCTGTAACATCTATAGATCAGGATATACTCTCTGTCACATCTACAGATCAGGATATACCCTCTGTCACATCTACAGATCAGGATATACTCTCTGTCACACCACAAATCAGGATATACCCTCTGTAACATCTACAGATCAGGATATACTCTCTGTCAAATCTTCAGATCAGGATATACTCTCTGTCACATCTATAGATCAGGACATACCCTGTGTCACACCACAGATCAGGATATACCCTCTGTAACATCTATAGATCAGGATATACTCTCTGTAATGTCTACAGATCAGGATTTACCCTCTGTCACATCTACAGATCAGGATATACTCTCTGTAACATCTATAGATCAGGATATACTCTCTGTAACATCTACAGATCAGGATATACTCTCTGTCACATCTATAGATCAGGATATACTCTCTGTAACATCTACAGATCAGGATATACCCTCTGTAACATCTATAGATCAGGATATACTCTCTGTCACACCACAGATCAGGATATACCCTCTGTCACATCTACAGATCAGGATATACTCTCTGTAACATCTATAGATCAGGATATACTCTCTGTAACGTCTACAGATCAGGATTTACCCTCTGTCACATCTATAGATCAGTATATACTCTCTGTAACATCTACAGATCAGTATATACTCTCTGTAACATCTACAGATCAGGATATACCCTCTGTAACATCTATAGATCAGTATATACTCTCTGTAACATCTACAGATCAGAATATACTCTCTGTCACATCTACAAATCAGGATATACCCTCTGTAACATCTACAGATCAGGATATACTCTCTGTCAAATCTACAGATCAGGATATACTCTCTGTCACATCGACAGATCAGGACATGCCCTGTGTCACACCACAGATCAGGATATACTCTCTGTAACATCTACTGATCAGGATATACTCTCTGTCACATCTACAGAGCAGGACATGCCCTGTGTCACACCACAGATCAGGATATACCCTCTGTCACATCTACAGATCAGGATATACTCTCTGTCACATCTATAGATCAGGATATACCCTCTGTAACATCTATAGATCAGTATATACTCTCTGCAACATCTACAGATCAGAATATACTCTCTGTCACATCTACAAATCAGGATATACCCTCTGTAACATCTACAGATCAGGATATACTCTCTATCACATCTACAGATCAGGATATACCCTCTGTCACATCTACAGATCAGGATATACTCTCTGTAGCATCTACAGATCAGGACATACTCTCTGTAACATCTACAGATCAGGATATACTCTCTATAACATCTACAGATCAGGATATACCCTCTGTCACGTCTACAGATCAGGATATACTCTCTGTAGCATCTACAGATCAGGACATACTCTCTGTAACATCTACAGATCAGGATATACTCTCTATCACATCTACAGATCAGGATATACCCTCTGTAACATCTACAGATCAGGATATACTCTCTATAACATCTACAGATCAGGATATACCCTCTGTAACATCTACAGATCAGGATATACTCTCTATAACATCTACAGATCAGGATATACTCTCTGTCACATCGACAGATCAGGACATGCCCTGTGTCACACCACAGATCAGGATATACTCTCTGTCTCATCTATAGATCAGGATATACTCTCTGTAACGTCTACAGATCAGGATATACCCTCTGTAACGTCTACAGATCAGGATATACTCTCTGTAACATTTACAGATCAGGATATACTCTCTGTCACATCTACAGATCAGGACATGCCCTGTGTCACACCACAGATCAGGATATACTCTCTGTCACATCTATAGATCAGGATATACTCTCTGTAACATCTACAGATCAGGATATACTCTCTGTCACATCTACAGATCAGGATATACTCTCTGTCACATCGACAGATCAGGACATGCCCTGTGTCACACCACAGATCAGGATATACTCTCTGTCACATCTACAGATCAGGACATGCCCTGTGTCACAACACAGATCAGGATATACTCTCTGTCACATCTATAGATCAGGATATACTCTCTGTAACATCTACAGATCAGGATATACCCTCTGTCACATCTATAGATAAGGATATACCCTCTGTCACACCACAGATCAGGATATACTCTCTGTCACATCTACAGATCAGGATATACTCTCTGTAACATCTACAGATCAGGATATCCTCTCTGTCACACCACAGATCAGGATATACCCTCTGCAACATCTACAGATCAGGATATACTCTCTGTAACATCTACAGATCAGGATATACTATCTGTCACACCACAGATCAGGATATACTCTCTGCGACATCTACAGATCAGGATATACTCTCTGTCACATCTATAGATCAGGATATACTCTCTGTCACACCACAGATCAGGATATACCCTCTGTAAAATCTACAGATCAGGATATACTCTCTGTCACACCACAGATCAGGATATACTCTCTGCTACATCTACAGATCAGGATATACTCTCTGTCACACCACAGATCAGGATATACTCTCTGTCACATCTATAGATCAGGATATACTCTCTGTAACGTCTACAGATCAGGATATACCCTCTGTAACATCTACAGATCAGGATATAGTCTCTGTCGCATCTATAGATCAGGATATACTCTCTGTAACGTCTACAGATCAGGATATACCCTCTGTAACAATAACATAATGTAAAAGTATTAGTAGTAATGAGTTAATATAAATAGCATAGCAGACAATTTTCATGACAGAAAAATACACGGTAATGTCACATGTAAGTTAGACAATCAATTGCACAATTGTTAAATTTGTTGATATTATCACAAGGCTTGACACTTATTTATATTATGTTTTTTATATAAAAATTCAGAGGTTTGATACTTATTTATGAACGATGCTCTTCTACACTGAATGTTAGACACTATCTGTAATCTATACAGGTGTATTATACATACATGCTAATATAGCAAAGGGTAAAAATTGACATAACTTAGGACAATATATATAAAACATGAAAACACTTAAAGAAGATTATTACTAAAATATGTAATTTTTCAGTATTTTGTTTAATCCTCTCTTGTCATGTATAATAACCAGGTGTGCTTAGCAGACCCCATGGGCCTCTTATAAATCAAGTTGTTAAGCTCATAGCTGCCCTGGAGACTCATAAAACAACAAATGGAGACTTAGTGTGTTGTGTGAATTCTTTGATATTATGAATATTTTAAACTGTAATGAACCTGGGGCTATACAGAAGTTGAGACTTGTAAATGTTTTATCTATGTTAGTGTACATGGGAACTTTGTCCAGTAAAGTATGCAAAAAATGTGCTTATGGGGCAAAAGCATTGTTATACATTCATAGGACCTATCAACACGACTTTTGAAGCTTTAAGGTTGATTTGCTAGGCTAACAATTGCCCACTGAAATTGGAGAAGGATAGTCCATTCTCGGGCATATGTAATTTAAGTATTATCCTATCCTTAGATAAGACAATTATTTGGGCCGAAGCTATTGGAATTTACGAGGTCATTGACAGTCCTATTAAAATGTTCATGATATAAACAATGGTGGTTTAAAGGGGAAAAAATCAACTGTTGGAATGTTATCTTGTAGGATTATGATCTTGCCTGTCAATGCACATAGTTTGGTTTATAATGGCTACATGTTGGTCTAGGCTTCAAATGGATACAGAGTGGTGACATGCTTTGGGGTTGGTGGGCAAACTTGATGAATGATGGGTACATTGTAGTGGGCTTTTGTAGGTGGTTACACAGCCTGTTGTAGGTGGGTTCACAGCCTGTTGTAGGTGGTTACATAGCCTGTTGTAGGTGGGTATACATCCTGTTGTAGGTGGGTACACAGCCTGTTGTAGGTGGGTATATATACAGCCTGTTGTAGGTGGGTTCACAGTCTTTTGTAGGTGGTTACACAGCCTGTTGTAGGTGGTTACACAGCCTGTTGTAGGTGGTTACACAGCCTGTTGTAGGCAGTTACATAGCCTGTTGTAGGTGGGTATTTATACAGACTGTTGTAGGTTGGTTCACAGTCTTTTGTATGTGGTTACACAGCCTGTTGTAGGTGGGTATACATCCTGTTGTAGGTGGGTTCACAGCCTGTTGTAGGTGGGTACACAGCCTGTTGTAGGTGGGTTTACGGCCTGTTGTAGGTGGGTTCACAGCCTGTTGTAGGTGGGTTCACAGCCTGTTGTAGGTGGTTACACAGCCTGTTTTTTGGTGATTACACCGCTTTTTGTAGGTGGTTACACAGCCTGTTTATTAGGTCACCTGAGACAAAGTCTCAAGTGACCTATTGCGATCGCCTTTTGTCCGTCGTCGTCCGTCGTGTGTCCGTAAACAATTTACATTTTCGACTTCTTCTCCAAAACTTTTGAACCAATTTCAATGAAATTTTGCAGGGACCTTCCATGGACAAAGGTCAACAAAAATAGTTGCCGGTTTAGTCCTACGCCCCCAGGGGCCTGAGGGGC
>NW_018405039.1:38486-41060 GCF_002113885.1 Mizuhopecten yessoensis
TTTGAATATTACATGTTAATAACTTGATTGGAATTATAACCTTGAGTTGACAGTTTGATACTTTGAAAATTTTGAGCCAGCCCTACCCCCAAGGGCTGTAGGGTGGGGCTCAAGGGAGTCAGTGTGCTAAAATTTCTTCATTTTCCTTGTTTAGAATCAGAGGTGCTAGTTTCAAATCCTTTTTAGTCTGAAATCTGTATGCTTGATATTGAATAAGGTGGTTTTATTGTTTTTTGTCACTTTGAATAATATTTCTGTTCATGTTAAAAACGAAATCAACTCTCTGTATAAATATATCAGGTGACCGTTAAGGCCCATGGGCCTCTTGTTGGTGATTACACCGCCTTTTGTAGGTGGTTACACAGTCTATTAAAGGTGTGCTGTAGGTGGGTACACAGCCTGTTGTAGGTGGTTACACAGCCTGTTGTAGATGGATATACAGCATGTTGTAGGTGGGTACACAGCCTGTTGTAGGTGGTTACACAGCCTGTTGTAGGTGGGTTGTAAGTGGGTATGCAACTTGTTGTAGGTGGGTACACAGCCTGTTGTAGGTGGTTACAGTCTGTTGTAGGTGGGTACACAGCCTGTTGTAGGTGGGAAGACAGCCTGTTGTAGGTGGGTACATAGTCTGTTGTAGTTTGTTACACAGCCTATTAAAGGTGTGTTTTAGGTGGGTACACAACCTGGTGAAGGTTTGATACATGCTGTTGTAAAGAGAATGAGTACATTCTGTTAAGGATGAGCTGAAGGTTCGTACAGCCGTATGTAAGATAGGTACAGTCTGTTGTAGGGCTGGTACAGCCTTGTGTAGGAGGGTTACAGCCTATTGTAAGGTTTCTACAGCCTTATGTAGAAAGGTTACAGCCTATTGTAAGGTAGGAACAGCCTTATGTAGGAGGGATACAGCCTATTGTAAGGTAGGTACAGCCTTATGTAGGTAGATACAGCCTATTGTAAGGTAGGTACAGCCTATTGTAAAGTGATGACAGCCTGTTGAAAAGTGAATACAGTCTGTTGTATGGAGTATGAGACTGTCTATTGTATGATGTACAAGACAGTCTGTCGTACAGTTTACATGTATGAGACTGTCTTGTTTGATGTATAAGACAATCTGTTGTATCAGTCAGTCTGTCGTATGTTGTATGAGACTGTCTGTCGTATGTTGTATGAGACTGTCTGTTGTATGGTGTATGTGACTGTCTGTTGTATGTTGTATGTGACTGTCTGTTGTATGTTGTATGAGACTGTCTGTTGTATGTTGTATGTGACTGTCTGGTGTATGTTGTATAAGATTGTCTGTTGTACGGGTATGAGACTGTCTGGTGTATGTTGTATGAGACTGTATGTTATATAAGACTGTCTATTGTATGTTGTCTTAGACTGTCTGTTGTATGTTGAATGAGACTGTCTGTTGTATGGTGTATGAGACTGTCTGTTGTATGTTGTATGAGACTGTATGTTGTATGGTGTATGTGACTGTCTGTTGTATGTTGTATAAGATTGTCTGTTGTACGTGTATGAGACTGTCTGTTGTATGTTGTATGAGACTGTATGTTGTATGGTGTATGTGACTGTCTGTTGTATGTTGTATAAGATTGTCTGTTGTACGGGTATGAGACTGTCTGTTGTATGTTGTATGAGACTGTCTGTTGTATGTTGTATAAGACTGTCTGTTTTATGTTGTATGAGACTGTCTGCTGTATGGTGTATGTGACTGTCTGTTGTATGTTGTATAAGACTGTCTGTTGTATGTTGTATGTGACTGTCTGTCGTATGTTGTATGAGACTGTCTGTTGTATGAGACTGTCTGCTGTATGGTGTATGTGACTGTCTGTTGTATGTTGTATAAGACTGTCTGTTGTATGGTGTATAAGACTGGATGTTGTATGGTGTATGAGAGAATCTGTCATATGTTGTTTGACACAGTCTGCTGTATGGTGTATGACACAGTCTGTTGTATGTTGTATGAGACTGCCTGTTGTATGTTGTAGGAGACTGTCTGTCGTATGTTGTATGAGGCTGTCTGTTATATGACACAGTCTGCTGTATGTTGTATGACACAGTCTGCTGTATGTTGTATGACACAGTCTGTTGTATGGTGTTTTACACAGTCTGCTGTATGTTGTATGACACAGTCTGCTGTATGGTGAATGACACAGTCTGCTGTATGGTGTATGACACAGTCTNGTGTATGACACAGTCTGCTGTATGTTGTATGACACAGTCTGCTGTATGTTGTATGACACAGTCTGTTGTATGTTGTTTTACACAGTCTGCTGTTTGTTATATGCCACAGTCTGCTGTATGGTGTATGACACAGTCTGCTGTATGNTTTACACAGTTTGCTGTATGTTGTATGACACAGTCTGCTGTATGGTGTATGACACAGTCTGCTGTATGACACAGTCTGCCGTATGGTGAATGACACAGTCTGCTGTATATTGTATGACACAGTCGGCTGTATGACACAGTCTGCTGTTTGTTGTATGAGTCTGCTGTATGTTGTTTTACACAGTCTGCTGTATGGTGTATGACACAGTCTGCTGTATGGTGTATGACACAGTCTGCTGTATG
>NW_018405039.1:45874-57042 GCF_002113885.1 Mizuhopecten yessoensis
TGACACAGTCTGCTGTATGGTGTATGACACAGTCTGCTGTATGACACAGTCTGCTGTATGGTGAATGACACAGTCTGCTGTATATTGTATGACACAGTCGGCTGTATGACACAGTCTGCTGTATGTTGTATGAGTCTGCTGTATGTTGTTTTACACAGTCTGCTGTATGGTGTATGACACAGTCTGCTGTATGGTGTATGACACAGTCTGCTGTCTATTGTATGACACAGTCTGCTGTCTATTGTATGACACAGTCTGCTGTATTGTGTATGACACAGTCTGCTGTCTATTGTATGACACAGTTTGCTGTATGGTGTATGACACAGTCTGCTGTATGTTGTATGACAGGCTGTGTTGTATGGTGTTTTACACAGTCTGTTGAATGGTGTATGACACATTCTGCTGTATGGTGTATGACACAGTCGGCTGTGTGTTGTTTTACACGGTCTGTTGTATGGTGTATGACACAGTCTGCTGTATGACACAGTCTGCTGTATGGTGTATGACACAGTCTGTTGTAGTGTATGGGAATGCTATAATGGTGTTACTGATTTACATGTGTGATACCTGATGGTTAATAAGACTTCCACAGGTTATCAGGTACATGACATTTGCTTTGATTTTCTTCAGTCTGCTGTATGTTGTATGACACAGTCTGCTGTACGGTGAATGACACAGTCTGCTGTATGTTGTATGACACAGTCTAATGTATGGTGTTTTACACAGTCTGTTGAATGGTGTATGACACAGTCTGCTGTATGGTGTATGACTCAGTCTGCTGTATGGTGTATAACACAGTCTGCTGTATGGTGTATGACACAGTCTGCTGTATGACACAGTCTGCCGTATGGTGAATGACACAGTCTGCTGTATATTGTATGACACAGTCGGCTGTATGGTGTTTGATACAGTCTGCTGTATGTTGTTTTACACAGTCTGCTGTATGGTGTATGACACAATCTGCTGTATGGTGTATGACACAGTCTGCTGTATGCTGTATGACACAGTCTGATGTATGGTGTATGACACAGTCTGCTGTATGTTGTATGATACAGTCTAATGTATGGTGTTTTACACAGTCTGTTGAATGGTGAATGACACATTCTGCTGTATGGTGTATGACACAGTCGGCTGTGTGTTGTTTTACACGGTCTGTTGTATGGTGTATGACACAGTCTGCTGTATGTTGTTTCACACAGTCTGCTGTATGTTGTATGACACAGTCTAATGTATGGAGTTTTACACAGTCTGTTGAATGGTGTATGACACATTCTGCTGTATGGCGTATGACACAGTCTGCTGTATGGTGTATGACACAGTCTGCTGTGTGTTTTTTTACACGGTCTGTTGTATGGTGTTTGACACAGTCTGCTGTATGGTGTATGACACAGTTTGCTGTATGTTGTATGACACAGTCTGCTGTATAATGTATGACACAGTCTGCTGTTTATTGTATGACACAGTCTGCTGTATGGTGTATGATACAGTCTGCTGTATTTTGTTTTACACAGTCAGCAGTATGGTGTATGACACAGTCTGCTGTATGGTGTATGATACAGTCTGCTGTATTTTGTTTTACACAGTCAGCAGTATGGTGTATGACACAGTCTGCTGTATGGTGTATGACTCAGTCTGCTGTATGGTGTATGACACAGTCTGCTGTATGGTGAATGACACAGTTTGCTGTATGGTGTATGACACAGTCTGCTGTATGTTGTATGACACAGTCTGCTGTATGTTGTATGACACAGTCTAATGTATGGGGTTTTACACAGTCTGTTGAATGGTGTATGACACAGTCTGCTGTATGGTGTATGACACAGTTTGCTGTATGTTGTATGACACAGTCTGCTGTATAATGTATGACACAGTCTGCTGTTTATTGTATGACACAGTCTGCTGTATGGTGTATGATACAGTCTGCTGTATTTTGTTTTACACAGTCAGCTGTATGGTGTATGACACAGTCTGCTGTATGTTGTTTTACACAGTCTGCTGTATGGTGTGTGACACAGTTTGCTGTATGGTGTATGACACAGTCTTCTGTATGGTGTTTAACACAGTCTGCTGTATGGTGTATGACACAGTCTGTTGTAGTGTATGGGAATGCTATGATGGGGTTACTGATTTACATGTGTGATACCTGATGGTTAATAAGACTTCCACAGGTTATCAGGTACATGACATTTGCTTTGATTTTCTTCAGTCTGCTGTATGTTGTATGACACAGTCTGCTGTATGTTGTATGACACAGTCTGCTGTATGGTGTATGACACAGTTTGCTGTATGTTGTATGACACAGTCTGCTGTATAATGTATGACACAGTCTGCTGTTTATTGTATGACACAGTCTGCTGTATGGTGTATGACACAGTTTGCTGTATGTTGTATGACACAGTCTGCTGTATAATGTATGACACAGTCTGCTGTTTATTGTATGACACAGTCTGCTGTATGGTGTATGACTCAGTCTGCTGTATGGTGTATAACACAGTCTGCTGTATGGTGTATGACACAGTCTGTTGTATGGTGTTTTACACAGTCTGCTGTATATTGTATGACACAGTCTGCTGTATGGCGTTTGATACAGTCTGCTGTATGTTGTTTTACACAGTCTGCTGTATGGTGTATGACACAATCTGCTGTATGGTGTATGACACAGTCTGCTGTATGACACAGTCTGCCGTATGGTGAATGACACAGTCTGCTGTATATTGTATGACACAGTCGGCTGTATGGTGTTTGATACAGTCTGCTGTATGTTGTTTTACACAGTCTGCTGTATGGTGTTTTACACAGTTTGCTGTATGTTGTATGACACAGTCTGCTGTATAATGTATGACACAGTCTGCTGTTTATTGTATGACACAGTCTGCTGTATGGTGTATGACAGTCTGCTGTATGTTGGTTTACACAGTCTGCTGTATGGTGTATGACACATTCTGCTGGATGGTGTATGACACAGTCTGCTGTGTGTTGTTTTACACGGTCTGTTGTATGGTGTATGACACAGTCTGCTGTATGACACAGTCTGCTGTATGGTGTATGACACAGTTTGCTGTATGTTGTATGACACAGTCTGCTGTATAATGTATGACACAGTCTGCTGTTTATTGTATGACACAGTCTGCTGTATGGTGTATGATACAGTCTGCTGTATTTTGTTTTACACAGTCAGCTGTATGGTGTATGACACAGTCTGCTGTATGTTGTTTCACACAGTCTGCTGTATGTTGTATGACACAGTCTTCTGTATGTTGTTTTACACAGTCTGCTGTATGGTGTATGACACAATCTGCTGTATGGTGTATGACACAGTCTGCTGTATGTTGTTTTACACAGTCTGCTGTATGGTGTATGACACATTCTGCTGGATGGTGTATGACACAGTCTGCTGTGTGTTGTTTTACACGGTCTGTTGTATGGTGTATGACACAGTCTGCTGTATGACACAGTCTGCTGTATGGTGAATGACACAGTCTGCTGTATATTGTATGACACAGTCGGCTGTATGGTGTTTGATACAGTCTGCTGTATGTTGTTTTACACCGTCTGCTGTATGGTGTATGACACAATCTGCTGTATGGTGTATGACACAGTCTGCTGTATGTTGTATGATACAGTCTAATGTATGGTGTTTTACACAGTCTGTTGAATGGTGTATGACACATTCTGCTGGATGGTGTATGACACAGTCTGCTGTGTGTTGTTTTACAGAGTCTGCTGTATGGTGTATGACACAGTCTGCTGTACGGTGAATGACACAGTCTGCTGTATGTTGTATGACACAGTCTGCTGTATGGTGAATGACACAGTCTGCTGTATGGTGTATGACACAGTCTGTTGTAGTGTATGGGAATGCTATGATGGTGTTACTGATTTACATGTGTGATACCTGATGGTTAATAAGACTTCCACAGGTTATCAGGTACATGACATTTGCTTTGATTTTCTTCAGCTACATTAAACAGATTGTTTATCTTACATCTTAATAGATGCAATGCATAAAAAATACCAGTGGTTTTGGAATATCAAAGCTTTAATACAAACCAACTCTGTGCCCTTATAATCTGTGTCAACGTCCTTCGCAGTATATTCTGATAAAAGCATTGAGATCTGTCTTCTGCCTATTTCTATCTGTATGAGTATTATACATATCATGAATGGAATTCTTGCTGAGAAAACTGAATTGTATTATTGGTATATATGTCGGATTGTCTACTTTCCTTGTTGTGTATTGGATTTAAATGAGAGATTTAACCATGGATATCACTTGCTGGGGGCAGCAATGCAGAACGGACCTAGAGAAAGGGGACCCTGTGGTTGTCAAATAGATGAGTACTTGTATGTCAATGGGTCAACTTCATTGATAAATACAGAGCAGTGTTGGCCACTCGCCAACTGAATAATACTTTAAAAGAATAAATACATAAGTCCCTTGTTATTGGTTTTTTATGAGGGAAGTTTTAACATGGTATATAGAGGATTATATAATCTTCCAATACAACTACATTGTACTTATGATTGGTAACTGCTAGGATACAGTATACTTTAATTAGTCATACAAAACATTATACTTAATAGTCATTCAAAGCAATACTACACATGTGTTCAGCTGACATTTTAGATTGCACAGGTACATTGTGTGTAAGGATATATTTCACAAGAGCTTCAGCCTGAATGAAATATAACCATTTGCACAATAAACTATTGTAATCTGAAGCGTCAGATGAACCCACATGCTTTTGTGGTGTTGCTTTTAAATACATACCTAGAATTGCTCTTTATATTCATATATTTTCTGCATAATATTACCTGTTTTAATTTCAATATTCTTCCTGAAATCTTCGTTATAGAGTGGTGCTAAAATGTTTAGAACTAGTTGTTGCTTCGATTTGTCAATTAAATCAGTGTTAAACAACTGGTTTCCAGGCAAAGACAACTTGGCTAGTGGGATAATACAACACCTTGTATTTATACAGGACCATGTATGGTATGGCTGAAAACAGGCTGTATCGATATAATAAGATTCACAAGCTATGCAATAATATACAACATACTTAGTAGTCCTACCATACAGTATACCTAGTTGTCCTAAAATAGTTAACTACTATAGTCCTACAATACAGTATACCTAGTTGTCCTAAAATAGTTAACTACTATAGTCCTACAATACAGTATACCTAGTTGTCCTAAAATAGTTAACTACTATAGTCCTACAATACAGTATACCTAGTTGTCCTAAAATAGAGTCCTACAATACAGCATGCTTTAATGCAGTGTACGAAGTTGGGCAATACAACAAAGTTTAATACAGAATACTACATTGTAAGTAATACAATGCAATAGACTTTTAGTACAGTGTGCTAAAGTCATACAAATCAGCATACTTCAATACTGTATACAAATTTATACAATACAACAAATACTATAATACCTTGTTAGCTCACCTGGTTCAAAGGACCAAGGTGAGCTTATGCCATACCGTGGCGTCCGTTGTCCGTCCGTCGTCCGTCTGTACGTCCGTACGTCCGTACGTACGTCTGTACGTCAACAATTTCTTTAAACGACTTCTTCTTCTTAACCACTGGTTGGAATTAAACTAAATTTGACTGGAAGCATCCCTAGGTGGTGGGGATTCAAAATTGTACAAATGGTGGGACTGACCCCCCAGGGGGCTGAGGGGCGGGGCCAAAAGGGGTCAATTTGCCCATATTGCTTTAAGCGACTTCTTCTCTGAAACTAAGAAGTGGATATCAACCATATTTGACTGGAAGCATCCCTAGGTGGTGGTGATTAAAAATTGTACAAATGGTGGGGCTGACTCCCCAGGGGGCTAAGGGGCGGGGCCAAAAGGGGGCAATTTGGCTATATTGCTACAAACGACTTCTTCTGTAGAACTGTGCACTGGATATCAATCATATTTGATCAAAAGCATTCCTGGGAGGCAGGGATTTAAAATTGTACAAATGGTGTGGCTGACCCCCCAGGGGGCTGAGGGGCAGGGCCAAAAAGGGTATTTGGCTATACTGCTTTAAGTGACTTCTTCTCTGGAACTAAGTGATGGATATCAACCTTATTTGACTGGAAGCATCTCTAGGTGGTGGAGATTCAAAATTGTACAAACGGTTGGGCTGACCCCCCAGGGGGCTGAGGGGCGGGGCCAAAAGGGGGCAATTTGGTTATATTGCTATAAATGACTTCTTCTGCAGAACTATGCCATGGATATTGATCATATTTGGTCGGAAGTATTCATGGGAGGCAGGGATTCAAAATTGTACAAATGGTGGGGCTGACCCCCCGGGCTAAGGGGTGGGGCCAATAAAATGTATTACTTGGAAATGGTTGAGATCCCCACCATATAACCATATATACAATTGCTGAGTATAAAGAGAAGAATGCACATTTGCTTCCAGGATGTCCCTAGGGTCTGGCCCCACCCTTGGAGACATAGTCCCTGGGCCATAACTTTAAAACGGTTGAGATCCCCACCCCAAAACTATATATACAAATGCTGGGCATAAAGAGACGAATGCAATCATGATATCAGAATAGACCCTGGGGTCTGACCGAACCCCTAGGGACCTAGTTTCTTAGTCACAGCTCAGAAACAGTTGAGAGCCACACCCTATAACCGCACATATACAATTGCTGAGTATAAAGAGATGATTGCACATATGCTTCCAGGTTGGCCTTGGGGACTGCCCCACCCTTGGAGACTTAACCCCTGGGTCATAACTTTGAAATGGTTAATATCCCCACCCCAAAACTATATATGCAATTGTTGGGCATAAAGAGACGAATGCACTCATGACATTAGAATTGATCTTAGGGTCTGCCCCACCCTTGCAGACTTGGCCCCTGGTTCATAACTTTGAAACGGTTGAGATCCCCTCCCCAAAACTATATATACAAATGCTTGGCAAAAAGAGACAAATGCAGTCACGATATTAGAATCGATCCTGGGGTCTGGCCACAACTCTAGGGACCTAGTTTCTGAGTCAAAGCTTGGAAACAGTTGAGATCCCCACCCCATAACCATGCATAAAATTTCTGGGCATGAAAAATCTAATACAGCTATGCTACAAGGATTGGCCTTAGGGTCTGGCATATTCCCTTGATCTCATTTGGAGAATAGTTTGCCATGATTGCTTAGGTATCCAGGTGAGCGATACAGGCCCTCTGGGCCTCTTGTATTAGGTCATACAATACAGTATACTTTAAACCAGTATTCAGTGTACTTAGTTATGCAATGGAACATACTTAAATAAAGTAAACTTAGTCATACAATACAGTGCTAGTATACTTTGAGGTCTTACAATACATTTATTATATATTGTTTCAATTTAATTGAATATGCATTGTATTTTGTGACTACAGGGTTTGTTGCTTATTGTATTGTAAAACGAGTATATACAACCTTTTTATCTACCAGGTATATATAACATGGATGAATATTTGAACAAATGAAGCTTGAGAACAGATACTGACAGTGACAAACAATCAATGATGCATATATATATGACTATAAACAAGGCTTATGTACAACACCTTGGCCAATATCAATGTTATATTTTCCAGAGAGGCAAAAATCTACATCCAGAAATTCACAATGCTGAATATGTTAGGTAGCACAATATTTAAATTAAAATACATTTTTGTTAGTTGATATATGTTAGTTTTGAATCCTTCTGAATCAAGATGCAATAAACACAATGTGATTTACTGTTAAGGATGCATGGTAGGTATTATTTATTTTGCTGTATCACACTATAGGGTGCATTGTAAATGTACAGTGTGAGTCTACAGGTTAGATTGATCATGCTTTCATTGTGAGACTATCCTATTGTACAGTGTGGCTACAGGGTAGATTGATCATGCTTGCGTTGTGAGACTATCCTGTTGTACAGTGTGAGTCTACAGGGTAGATTGATCATGGTTTCATTGTGAGACTATCCTGTTGTACGTCTACAGGGGAGATTGAACATGCTTTCATTGTGAGATTATCCTGTTGTACAGTGTGTCTACAGGGTAGATTGATCATGGTTTCATTGTGAGACTATCCTGTTGTACGTCTTCAGGGTAGATTGAACATGCTTTCCTTGTGAGACTGTCCTGTTGTACAATGTATGTCTACAGGTTAGATTGATCATGATTTCATTGTGAGGCTATCCTGTAGATTGATCATGCTTTCATTGTGAGCCTATCCTATTGTACAGTGTGTCTACAGTGTAGATTTAACATGCTTTCATTGTTAGACTGTCCTGTTGTACAGTGTACTTCTACAGGTTAGATTGAACATGCTTTCATTGTGAAACTGTCCTGTTGTACAGTGTACTTCTACAGGTTAGATTGATCATGCTTTCATTGTGATACTATCCTATTGTACAGTGTGTCTACAGTGTAGATTTAACATGCTTTCATTGTTAGACTGTCCTGTTGTACAGTGTATGTCTACATGTTAGATTGAACATGGTACAGTGTGAGTCTACAGGGTAGATTGATCATGCTTTCATTGTGAGCCTATCCTGTTGTACAGTGTGTGTGTATATAATAGATTGAACATGATTGATCATGCTTTCATTGTGAGCCTATCCTATTGTACAGTGTGTCTACAGTGTAGATTGATCTTGTTTTAATTGTGAGACTATCCTGTTGTACAGTGGGTCTACAGGGTAGATTGAACATGCTTTCCTTGTGAGACTGTCCTGTTGTACAATGTATGTCTACAGGTTAGATTGATCATGATTTCATTGTGAGGCTATCCTGTAGATTGATCATGCTTTCATTGTGAGGCTATCCTATTGTACAGTGTGTCTACAGTGTAGATTGATCTTGTTTTAATTGTGAGACTATCCTGTTGTACAGTGTGGCTACAGGGTAGATTGATCATGCTTGCGTTGTGAGACTATCCTGTTGTACAGTGTGCGTCTACAGGGTAGATTGAACATGCTTTCATTGTGAAACTGTCCTGTTGTACAGTGTACTTCTACAGGTTAGATTGAACATGCTTTCATTGTGAAACTGTCCTGTTGTACAGTGTACTTCTACATGTTAGATTGAACATGCTTTCATTGGGAGACTATCCTGTTGTACAGTGTACTTCTGCAGGGTAGATTGATCATGCTTTCACTGTGAGGCTATCCTGTAGTACAGAGTGTGTACAGGGTAGATTGAACATGCTTTCATTGGGAGACTATCCTGTTGTACAGTGTACTTCTGCAGGGTAGATTGATCATGCTTTCAGTGTGAGACTGTCCTATTGTACAGTGTGTCTACAGGGTAGAGTGATCATGCTTTCATTGTGAGACTATCCGGTTGTACAGTGTGTCTACAGGGTAGAGTGATCATGCTTTCATTGTGAGACTGTCCTGTTGTACGGTGTATGTCTACAGGTTAGATTGAACATGATTTCATTGTGAGACTGTCCTGTTGTACAATGTATGTCTACAGGTTAGATTGATCATGATTTCATTGTGAGGCTATCCTGTAGATTGATCATGCTTTCATTGTGATACTATCCTGTTGTACAGTGTGAGTCTCCAGGGTAGACTGATCATGCTTTCATTGTGAGGCTATCCTATTGTACAGTGTGTCTACAGTGTAGATTTAACATGCTTTCATTGTTAGACTGTCCTGTTGTACAGTGTACATATACAGGTTAGATTGAACATGCTTTCATTGTGAGGCTGTCCTGTTGTACAGTGTATGTCTACATGTTAGATTGAACATGGTACAGTGTGAGTCTACAGGGTAGATTGATCATGGTTTCATTGTGAGACTATCCTGTTGTACAGTGGGTCTACAGGGTAGATTGAACATGATTTCATTGTGAGGCTATCCTGTAGATTGATCATGCTTTCATTGTGATACTATCCTGTTGTACAGTGTGAGTCTACAGGGTAGATTGATCATGGTTTCATTGTGAGACTATCCTGTTGTACGTCTACAGTGAAGATTGAACATGCTTTCATTGTGAGACTGTCCTGTTGTACAGTGTATGTCTACAGGTTAGATTGAACATGATTTCATTGTGAGGCTATCCTGTTGTACAGTGTGTGTCTATATAATAGATTGAACATGATTTCATTGAGAGGCTATCCTTTTTTACCACAGAGCAGCAGATTAGTGATGGAGGTGGGTAGGCTGCCAACATGGCTGACAGTCTGCCAAATTTGAATCCTCTCCTTCCAACACTGCACCTTGAACAGTGATTAATATGCAAATTTGATGAATTGAGTTGGGAATAATAGCCCAATGGTCTGATAGGGGGGACTGGTCATGTACTTCTGTGTCTGTTACAATACATATACTTAGACTGGTACTCTAGTACAATTGTACTGTGTCTGTTACAATAAATGTACTTAGACTAGTACTCCAGTACAATTGTACCGTGTCTGTTACAATACATGTATTTAGACTGGTACTCCAGTACAATTGTACTGTGTCTGTTACAATACATGTATTTAGACTGGTACTCAAGTACAATTGTAATGTGTCTGTTACAATACATGTATTTAGACTGGTACTTCAGTACAATTGTAATGTGTCTGTTACAATACATGTACTTAGACTGGTACTCCAGTACAATTGTACTATGTCTGTTACAATTCATGTACTTAGACTGGTACTCCAGTACAATTGTACTGTGTCCGTTAGAATAAATGTACTTAGACTGGTATTCCAGTACAATTGTAATGTGTCTGTTACAATACATGTACTTAGACTGGTACTCCAGTACAATTGAAATGTGTCTGTTACAATACATGTATTTAGACTGGGACTCCAGTACAATTGTACTGTGTCTGTTAGAATAAATGTACTTAGACTGGTATTCCAGTACAATTGTAATGTGTCTGTTACAATACATGTACTTAGACTGGTACTCCAGTACAATTGTAATGTGTCTGTTAGAATAAATGTACTTAGACTGGTATTCCAGTACAATTGTACTGTGTCTGTTACAATAAATGTACTTAGACTGGTACTCCAGTACAATTGTAATGTGTCTGTTACAATAAATGTACTTAGACTGGTACTCCAGTACAATTGTAATGTGTCTGTTACAATACATGTACTTAGACTGGTACTCCAGTACAATTGTACTGTGTCTGTTAGAATAAATGTACTTAGACTGGTATTCCAGTACAATTGTACTGTGTCTGTTA
>NW_018405039.1:59170-65345 GCF_002113885.1 Mizuhopecten yessoensis
ATGTAACATATGTTAGGAGATATTGTAGTGGCAATGTAACATATGTTAGGAGATATTGTAGTGGCAATGTAACATATGTTAGGAGATTTTGTAGTGGCAATATGTAACATATGTTAGATAATACTGTAGTGGCAATGTAACATATGTTAGGAGATTTTGTAGTGGCAACATATCAGATCCTATGAGATTTTGTAGTGGCAATTTGTAACATATGTTAGGAGATACTGTAGTGGCAATGTAACATATGTTAGGAGGTACTGTAGTGGCAACCTAACAGATCCTATGAGATTTTGTAGTGGCAACATAACAGATCCTATGAGATTTTGTAGTGGCAATGTAACAGATCCTATGAGATTTTGTAGTGGCAATTTGTAACATGTTAGGAGATACTGTAGTGGCAACCTAACAGATCCAATGAGATTTTTGTAGTGGCAATGTAACAGATCCTATGAGATTTTGGATTGGCAATGTAACAGATCCTAGGAAATTTTGTAGTGGCAATGTAACAGATCCTAGGAAATTTTGTAGTGGCAATATATCAGATACTAAGAGATTTTGTAGTGGCGATGTAACAGATCCTATGAGATTTTGTAGTGGCAATGTAACAGATCCTATGAGATTTTGTAGTGGCAACATAACAGATCCTAGGAGATTTTGTAGTGGCAACATATCAGATCCTCGGAGATACTGTAGTGGCAACATAACAGATCATAGGAGATACTGTAGTTGCAAAGAAGCAAAGGCTTAAAGACACTGTATTGTGTTTGTAAGGATGCATCCCTGTATTGTATATATATAGATACATCCCTTTATAGTATATATTGAGATACATCCCTGTATTGTATATATAGAGATACATCCCTGTATTGTATATATAGAGAGTTCACCCCTGTATTGTATATATAGAGATACATCCCTGTATAGTATATATAGAGATACATCCCTGTATAGTATATATAGAGATACATCCCTGTATTGTATATATAGAGATACATCCCTGTATTGTATATATAGAGATTTCACCCCTGTATTGTATATATAGAGATACACCCCTGTATTGTATATATATAGATACACCCCTGTATTGTATATATAGAGATACATCCCTGTATTGTATATATAGAGATACATCCCTGCATTGTATATATAGAGATACATTCATGTATTGTATTCATAAGGATATACCCCTGCATTGTTTGAAGTGATACATACATTTTGTATGTTTGTGGGGATAAATCCCTATATGTATTCACCCCAGTATTGTATTATATATGTAGATATACAATCATGTATTGTATTCATAAGGATACATCCCTGCATTTTATCTGTAGGTATATTTCCCCTATATTATATCAGTAGGGATACTCCTATGTATTGTATCTGTAGGGATACACCCCTGTATTGTATCTGTAAGGATACATGCCTGTAGTGTATCTGTAAGGATGCATGCCTGTAGTGTATCTGTAAGGATACATGCCTGTAGCGTATCTGTAAGGATGCATGCCTGTAGTGTATCTGTAAGGATACTCTCCTGTATTGTATCTGTAGTAATACTCCTCTGTATTGTATTTGTAGGGATACACCCCTGTAGTATGTATGTAAAGATACACCCTGTAATATATCTGTAGGAATACACCTTTGTATTGTATCTGTAGTGATACACCCTGTATTGTTTCTGTAGGGATATATTCCTAAATTGTATCTATAGTGATACACCCTGTATTGTTTCTGTAGGGATACACCCTGTATTGTTACTGTAGAGAGACTCCCCTGTATTGTATCTGTAGGGATATATTCCTATATTGTATCCATAGTGATACACCCTGTATTGTATCTGTAGGGATACACCTATGTATAGTATTTGTAGGGATACACCTGCACCTATGTATTGTATCTGTAGGGATACTGATCCTCTATATTGTATCTATAGTGATACACCCTGTATTGTTTCTGTAGGGATATATTCCTATATCGTATCTATAGTGATACACCCTGTATTGTTTCTGTAGGGTTACACCCTGTATTGTTTCTGTAGGGATATATTCCTATATTGTATCTATAGTGATACACCCTGTATTGTTTCTGTAGGGATATATTCCTATATTGTATCCATAGTGATACACCCTGTATTGTTTCTGTAGGGTTACACCCTGTATTGTATCTGTAGGGATACACCCTTGTATTGTATCTGTAGGGATACACCTATGTATTGTATCTGTAGGGATACACCTATGTATAGTATTTGTAGGGATACACCTGCACCTATGTATTGTATCTGTAGGGATACTGATCCTCTATATTGTATCTATAGTGATACACCCTGTATTGTTTCTGTAGGGATATATTCCTATATCGTATCTATAGTGATACACCCTGTATTGTTTCTGTAGGGTTACACCCTGTATTGTTTCTGTAGGGATATATTCCTATATTGTATCTATAGTGATACACCCTGTATTGTTTCTGTAGGGATATATTCCTATATTGTATCCATAGTGATACACCCTGTATTGTTTCTGTAGGGTTACACCCTGTATTGTATCTGTAGGGATACACCCTTGTATTGTATCTGTAGGGATACACCTATGTATTGTATCTGTAGGGATACACCTATGTAAAGTATTTGTAGGGATACACCTGCACCTATGTATTGTATCTGTAGGGATACACATATGTATTGTATCTGTAGGAAGACTCCCCTGTATTGAATCTATAGTGATACATCTTGTATTGTATCTGTAGGGATACACATATGTATTATATCTGTAGAGATACACCCTGTAATGTATTTGTAGGAATACACCCCTGTATTGTATCTCTGTAGGGATACTCCTCTGTATTATATCTGGAGTGATACACCTCTGTATTGTATCTGTAGGGATACATGTCTGTATTGTAGCTGTAGGGATACTGATCCTCTATATTGTATCTGTAGGGATACACCTTTCCCCATATCCCCATATTGTATGTTTGTAAGCATATAGTACCCATCCCAATATGTAAGAGTAGGTGGCTCGAGGCAGAGTGAGCTGGGGATACATAGCTTTCACACCACTAGAGGCTGTGTTGGCTGAGTGTAGGCGATGTTACATCCATTCATAAATCCACACATACTGTTCTTATTGACTCTGGGTCTGATGTCGACATGGGGCTACGGTACCATACTGTCAGGTAAATATTTCATTTTAGATCTGTTGACAGAATTATTTGTTACATAAAATCCATTGATAGAGGTATCTCTTACTTAAGATTCATTCTCAAATGTATCTGTTACTCAAGATCTGTTGATTGAAGTATCTGTTACTTAAGATCCATTGACAGAAGTACAAATATATATTTAAATGGGTTGACAGATCTCTGTGAATGTTTGTACCAGTACAGCTGTCACTGACAGGAGCCTCTGTGGGAAAATCTTCCTACCCTTTACCTGTCATGTAATCACATGGGAAAATACCTGGCTAAGGATGGTTAGGTAGTGGTTCATGTGTTGTAGGGGGATTGTTAGGTAGTGGTTCATGTGTTGTAAGGGGATTGTTAGGTAGTGGTTCATGTGTTGTAGGGGGAATTGTTAGGTAGTGGTTCATGTGTTGTAGGGGGATTGTTAGGTATTGGTTCACGTGTTGTAGGGGGATTGTTAGGTAGTGGTTCTTGTGATGTAAGGGGATTATTTAAGGAATGATTTTTATTTTTTCAACATTTATGAGGTCATAACAACAATGGGTTTATGGACATATTGAATGAATCGCGTTAGCGATTCATGTAAAATATGTCCAAAAACCCATTGTTGTTATGACCTCATAAATGTTGAAAAAATAAATATCATTCCTTANTAGGTAATGGTTCATGTATTGAAGGGGGATTGTTAGGTTGTGGTTCATGTGTTGTAGGTAGATTGTTAGGTAGTGGTTCATGTGTTGTAGGGGGATTGTTAGGTAGTGGTTCATGCATTGTAGGGTGATTGTTAGGTAGTGGTTCATGTGTTGTAGGGGGGATTGTTAGGTAATGGTTCATGTGTTGTAGGGGGATTGTTAGGTAATGGTTCATGTATTGTAGTGGGATTGTTAGGTAGTGGTTCATGTATTGAAGGGGGATTGTTAGGTAGTGGTTCATGTGTTCTTGGGAGATTGTTAGGTAGTGGTTCATGTGTTGTAGGGGGATTAATAGGTAGTGGCCTCTGTATTGTAGGGGGATTGTTAGGTAGTGGTTCATGTGTTGTAGGGGGATTGTTAGGTAGTGGTTCATGTGTTGTAGGGGGATTGTTAGGTAGTGGTTCATGTATTGTAGTGGGATTGTTAGGTAGTGGTTCATGTATTGAAGGGGGATTGTTAGGTAGTGGTTCATGTGTTCTTGGGAGATTGTTAGGTAGTGGTTCATGTGTTGTAGGGGGATTAATAGGTAGTGGCCTCTGTATTGTACAGGGATTGTTAGGTAGTGGTTCATGTGTTGTAGGGGGATTGTTAGGTAATGGTTCATGTATTGTAGTGGGATTGTTAGGTAGTGGTTCATGAATTGTTGGGGGATTGTTAGGTAGTGGTACATGTGTTGTTGGAGGATTGTTAGGTCGTGGTTCATGTGCTGTAGGTGGATTGTTAGGTAGTGGTTCATGTATTGTACAGGGATTGTTAGGTAGTGGTTCATGTGTTGTAGTGGGATTGTTAGGTAGTGATTCATGTGTTGTAGGGGGATTGTTAGGTAGTGGTGCATGTGTTGTAGGGGGATTGTTAGGTAGTGATTCATGTGTTGTAGGGGGATTGTTAGGTAGTGATTCATGTGTTGTAGGGGGATTGTTAGGTAGTGGTGCATGTGTTGTAGGGGGATTGTTAGGTAGTGATTCATGTGTTGTAGGGGGATTGTTAGGTAGTGATTCATGTGTTGTAGGGGGATTGTTAGGTAGTGATTCATGTGTTGTAGGGGGATTGTTAGGTAGTGGTTCATGAATTGTTGGGGGATTGTTAGGTAGCGGTACATGTATTGTTGGGGGATTGTTAGGTAGTGGTACATGTGTTGTTGGAGGATTGTTAGGTCGTGGTTCATGTGCTGTAGGTGGATTGTTAGGTAGTGGTTCATGTATTGTACAGGGATTGTTAGGTAGTGGTTCATGTGATGTAAGGGGATTGTAAGGTAGTGGTTCATTTGTTGTAGGGGGATTGTTAGGAAGTGGTTCATGTATTGTAAGGGGATTGTAGGCAGTGGTACATGTGTTGTAGTGGGATTGTTAGGTAGTGGTTCATGTGTTGTTGGGGGATTGTTAGGTAGTGGTTCATGTATTTTAGGAGGATGGCTAGGTGTAGTGGTTCATGTGTTGTGTGTGTGTGTGTGTGTGTATGTGTGTGTGTGTGGGGGGCATTTTTGTGTGTGGTATTTTGACAGTTTTTATGTGATGTGTTAACAGTTTTGTTTGTCATATTTTGACAGTTGTGCACGTTTTATGGTGCCAGTTGTGTATGTAGTGTGTTGATAGATATGTGTGTTATGTTGACAGTTTTGTATGTGGTATTTTGACAGGTATGCTTATGTTGATTGCTGTTTTTGTATTTTGTTGACAGCTGTGCTGTGTTGACAGTTGTATATGTGTGGACAGTTGTGTATGTGTTGACAGTTGTGTATGTGTGGACAGTTGTGTATGTGTAGACATTTCTGTAAGTTTAGGTAGGTTGACATTTATAAGGACATGGGGATATGTTAGTAGCTTTGAAGTCAGTGATGAGTAGCCTTTGAGTAAATGTGTGATTAATACATCCTGTCAGCGGGGAGTGAAGTGTAAATACAGGTTCACCTCTGACCATCCATCACACCTGGTAACCCTAGGTGATGGAGGACCCTTAGTAGCTTAGGTGATGGATGACCCCTGGTAACTTGAGTTGATTGGGACCCAGCCCTTGTCACAATGTTTTACAATGTTTTATATTAATGATGGTAGGTGGAAGAAGGAACAACATGCATTATTGTTGTCAAGGCAACAAAACTCGAAAATATTATCTGCAGAATCAGTTTAAGAACCACCTTTCTACACCCATTTAGCACAAGTACAGTTTTCAGTGAAACACCTCTGTAAAAAAAACAAGTAAAGTCATGATAAGTTGGTTCTCAAGCAGATTTGACTGTATGAAAAATACATTGTCACACTATTCATGTAAGTATGTCATCGTCACAGTCTGTATAGTAGTATGTCATC
>NW_018405039.1:68501-84845 GCF_002113885.1 Mizuhopecten yessoensis
GTATGTCATTGTCACAGTCTGTATAGTAGTATGTCATTGTCACAGTCTGTATAGTAGTATGTCATTGTCACAGTCTGTATAGTAGTATGTCATTGTTCCAGTCTGTATAGTTCTATTTGTTGTCAATGCCCATATAAAGTGTTTTGCTGTCACAAACTGAAAAATACATAGCACTCCCATTTTTCATTGATAACCTATTAACACACAGTCAAACTAGCATGGGAATTCAGGCTGATACAGTTTTATAAATAGATCTTGTAGTACCACACACCACACAGGAAGGAGGTTCCACTTGACATTGAAAATCCTTAGAGAACCAGATCCGACTGCTCTTCAGGCTATAATGCCTGAATGGGGTCATCTATACACGTACAGGTCCAAAGGGTGGAGGTGGTCATGTGATGGACACCACAGCCAGGTACTTGAGAGTGCTTATAACTACAGGAAAGGCATACCTACCCAACACCCCACCCCACCCTCCTTTCACCCAGTTGTCTGATACCACCCTCTTCCATAACAACACCTGTGATACTAGCTCCACATCTAAAACAACAAGTGTGGTTCCTGAATGTTGCTGTTCCTTACAAAACTTGAAGTATCATTCCAGAATGATCTGCTTTTCTTCCTTAATCCCAGTTTAAATATCAAAATTATCATCAACCCATCTAACAAACATCGAACAACCCAGGATCATTACCAGAAATTTCATACTCTATTTTTATCCAAGGTTTGATACCAGAGTTTTCATCCACTTCTTACCTCCCAGGTGTGACACCAGCAATCCAATAGCTTATTATATACCAGGTAGGATACCAGGATTCTCACCCCTTACTTATATACCAGGTATGCTACCAGGATTATCACCCCTTACTTATATACCAGGTATGATACCAGGATTCTCACCCCTTATTTATATACCAGGTATGCTACCAGGATTATCACACCTTACTTATATACCAGGTATGATACCAGGATTCTCACCCCTTACTTATATACCAGGTGTGATACCAGGATTCTCACCCTTACTTATATACCACGTATGATACCAGTATTCTCACCCCTTACTTATATACAAGGTATGATACCAGGATTCTCACCCTTTACTTATATACCAGGTATGATACCAGGATTCTCACCCCTTACTTATATACCAGGTATGATACCAGGATTCTCACCCCTTACTTGATACCAGGATTCTCACCCCTTACTTATATACCAGGTATGATATCAGGATTCTCACCCCTTACTTATATGCCAGGTATGATACCAGAATTCTCACCCCTTACTTTATATACCTGGTAGGAAACCAGAATTCGCACCCTTACTTATATACCAGGTATGATACCAGGATTCTCACCCCTTACTTATATACCAGGTATGATACCAGGATTCTCACCCCTTACTTATATACCAGGTATGATACCAGGATTCTCACCCCTTACTTATATACCAGGTATGATACCAGGATTCTCACCCCTTACTTATATACCAGGTATGATACCAGGATTCTCACCCCTTACTTATATACCAGGTATGATACCAGGATTCTCACCCCTTACTTATATACCAGGTATGATACCAGGATTCTCACCCCTTACTTATATACCAGGTATGATACCAGGATTCTCACCCCTTACTTATATACCAGGTATGATACCAGGATTCTCACCCCTTACTTATATACCAGGTATGATACCAGGATTCTCACCCCTTACTTATATACCAGGTATGATACCAGAATTCTCACCCCTTACTTATATACTAGGTATGATACCAGTATTCTCACCCCTTACTTATATACCAGGTATGATACCAGGATTCTCAACCATTGCTTATATACCAGGTATGATACCAGGATTCTCACCCCTTACTTATATACCAGGTATGATACCAGAATTCTCACTCCTTACTTATATATTAGGTATGATACCAGTATTCTCACCCCTTACTTATATACCAGGTATGATACCAGGATTATTACCCCTTACTTATATACCAGGTATGCTACCAGAATTATCACCCCTTACTTATATACCAGGTATGATATACCAGGTATGATACCAGAATTCTCACCCCTTACTTATACAAAAATGTGCTGGAAATGATCTTGGATATTGCCAGTAAAGTCTGTATGAACTATGGAGTGGACACATCAAGGTCATGTCCTCAGTGAGTAAACACATCAAAGTCATGACCAGATGAAGTGGACACTAGACATGACTGAATGGACACATCAAGATCTAGACATGACTGAATGGACACATCAAGATCATGACCTCGAGTGAGCACATCAAGGTCATGACCTCACTTAGTGGATACATCAAGGTCATGACCTCACTTGTTGATACATCAAGGTTATGACCTTATTGATTGGACACATCAAGGTCATGTCCTGAGTGGAGACATCAACATTGTGACATGATTTTGTGAACATTGCATTACTTATGACTGTCTGATTGATAAATTGTACAATTTTGAACATGTGCTGTTTTGTTTAAATTCTGATGCAGATAAGTACCTATTTGTTTACAGTAGATGAGGAGTTCCTTATGTGAATGGTGCATCATGCCATATAGTGTACAGGAAGTTGTGTGACTGGTCCCTCTAACAACCTATCACCAACATGTCTGTCACTCAAATGCTTGTTTTACGTTTGCAATGTTTGCCCTTTGTGTGGAATCCCTGGAATTTGCTGGTTTCCGGTGTAAGATGGAACACCCTGGGATAAAGTCATTGAGATTTTTTTATGAATAGGCTTCAAATCTGCAGAGAGGGTGGTGACCTGGATCCTGTGTCTCGAAAACAAGTATAACACAGTCCTAACACCAGCTAGTTTTCATGCATGTCTAACAGTAGGGTCTTAGCACCAGCTAGTTCATATACATGTCTAGCAATACTGAGAACCCAGCTAAGTATAAATGTACACCAATACTGAGAACCCAGCTAAGTATAAATGTACACCAATACTGAGATCCAAGCTAAGTATAAATGTACACCAATACTGAGATCCAAGCTAAATATAAATGTATATCAACTCTATATAGATAGACAGTGGTAGAACAAAAGAGGAGGGATACAGATAGACAGTGGGAGAACGAAAGAGGAAGGGTACAGATAGACAGTGGTAGAACGAAAGAGGAAGGATACAGATAGACAGAGGTAGAACGAAAGAGGAAGGATACAGATAGACAGAGGTAGAACGAAAGAGGAAGGATACAGATAGACAGTGGTAGAACGAAAGAGGAGGGCTACAGATAGACAGTGGTAGAACGAAAGAGGAGGGACACAGATAGACAGTGGTAGATGAAAGAGGAGTGATACAGATAGACAGTGGTAGAAAGTGTAGAGGAGGGGTACAGATAGACAGTGGTAGATCGAAAGAGGAGGGATACAGATAGACAGTGGAAGAACGAAAGAGGAGGGATACAGATAGACAGTGGTAGAACGGAAGATGAGGGATACAGATAGACAGTGGTAGAACGAAAGATGAAGGATACAGATAGACAGTGGTAGAACGAAAGAGGAGGGATACAGATAGACAGTGGTAGAACGAAAGAGGAAGGATACAGATAGACAGTGGTAGAACGAAAGAGGAGGGACACAAATAGACAGTGGTAGAACGAAAGAGGTGGGACACAGATAGACAGTGGTAGATGAAAGAGGAGTGATACAGATAGACAGTGGTAGAAAGTGTAGAGGAGGGATACAGATAGACAGTGCTAGAAAGTGTAGAGGAGGGATACAGATAGACAGTGGGAGAATGAAAGAGGAGGGATACAGATAGACAGTGGTAGAGCAAAGAGGAGGGGTACAGATAGACAGTGGTAGAACGTAAGAGGAGGGATACAGATAGACAGTGGGAGAGCAAAGAGGAGGTGTACAGATAGACAGTGGTAGAACGTAAGAGGAGGGACACAGATAGACAGTGGTAGATGAAAGAGGAGGGATACAGATAGACAGTGGTAGAACGTAAGAGGAGGGATACAGATAGACAGTGGTAGAATGAAAGAGGAGGGATACAGATGACAGTGGGAGAATGAAAGAGGAGGGATACAGATAGACAGTGGTAGAGCAAAGAGGAGGTGTACAGATAGACAGTGGTAGAACGTAAGAGGAGGGACACAGATAGACAGTGGTAGAACGTAAGAGGAAGGACACAGATAGACAGTGGTAGAAAGTGTAGAGGAGGGATACAGATAGACAGTGGAAGAAAGTGTAGAGGAGAGGTATTTAAGTAATGAAGCATGATAGAAAGACAGAGAGAGGAGGTGTGCATATATATAGACAGTGGTAGAAAGTGTAGAGGAGATGTCCGTAAGATATGAAACATGATAGAAAGACAGAGAGAGGAGTTGTACATATAGACAGTGGTAGAAAGTGTTTAGAGGAGAGGTATGTAAGTAATGAAGCATGATAGAAAGACAGAGAGAGGAGGTGTACATATATATAGACAGTGGTAGAAAGTGTAGAGGAGAGGTATGTAAGTAATGAAGCATGATAGAAAGACAGAGAGGAGGTGAACAGATAGACAGTGGTAGAAAGTGTAGAGGAGAGGTATGTAAGTGAGGAAGCATGATAGAAAGAGAAAGAGAGACAGTGGTAGGAAGTGTAGAGGAGAGATATATATTCAGTAAGGAAATATAGAAAGAGAGAGGAGTAAAGAAAGACTGGTAGGAGGTGTAAGAGGAGAGATATAGAGAGACAGTGGTAGGAAGTGTAGAGGAGAGATATATCAGTAGGGAAGTATAATAGAACAAGAGAAAGAGACAGTGGTAGGAAGTGTAGAGGTGAAATATATCAGTAGGGAAGTATAATAGAACGAGAGAAAGAAACAGTGGTAGGAAGTGTAGAGGAGAGATATATCAGTAGGGAAGTATAATAGAACAAGAGAAAGAGACAGTGGTAGGAAGTGTAGAGGTGAAATATATCAGTAGGGAAGTATAATAGAACGAGAGAAAGAAACAGTGGTAGGAAGTGTAGAGGAGAGATATATCAGTAGGGAAGTATAATAGAACAAGAGAAAGAGACAGTGGTAGGAAGTGTAGAGGAGAGATATATCGGTAGGGAAGTATAATAGAACGAGAGAAAGAGACAGTGGTAGGAAGTGTAGAGGAGAGATATATTGGTAGGGAAGTATAATAGAACGAGAGAAAGAGACAGTGGTAGGAAGTGTAGAGGAGAGATATATCGGTAGGGAAGTATAATAGAACGAGAGAAAGAGACAGTGGTAGGAAGTGTAGAGGAGAGATATATTGGTAGGGAAGTATAATAGAACGAGAGAAAGAGACAGTGGTAGGAAGTGTAGAGGAGAGATATATCGGTAGGGAAGTATAATAGAACGAGAGAAAGAGACAGTGGTAGGAAGTGTAGAGGAGAGATATATTGGTAGGGAAGTATAATAGAACGAGAGAAAGAGACAGTGGTAGGAAGTGTAGAGGAGAGATATATCGGTAGGGAAGTATAATAGAACGAGAGAAAGAGACAGTGGTAGGAAGTGTAGAGGAGAGATATATCAGTAGGGAAGTATAATAGAACGAGAGAAAGAGACAGTGGTAGGAAGTGTAGAGGAGAGATATATTGGTAGGGAAGTATAATAGAACGAGAGAAAGAGACAGTGGTAGGAAGTGTAGAGGAGAGATATATCGGTAGGGAAGTATAATAGAACGAGAGAAAGAGACAGTGGTAGGAAGTGTAGAGGAGAGATATAGAGAGACAGTGGTAGGAAGTGTAGAGGTGAGATATATCAGTAGGGAAGTATAACAGAACGAGAGAAAGAAACAGTGGTAGGAAGTGTAGAGGAGAGATATATCAGTAGGGAAGTATAATAGAATGAGAGAAAGAGACAGTGGTAGGAAGGGTAAAGTGATATACTAGTAAGGAAGCTTAATCAAAAGAGAGAGATGGGGGTACAATAGAAGACAGTTTAGAGGAGAGAGATACTAGTGTTGTGGCTGCACTGGAACCTGATTTATAGCTATGGAGTTGGTACAACCTGTTGATTGTGGTGTTACAGGCTAGGTATAGTGGCTGTGTGGAGGAGTGATTGACAACAACTGGCCCACTGACCTACATAACTCTCTGCCACTCAACCAGGGAGGGGCACACTGTCAGGTATGGACTGGCTTTGTAAGACAAGCTTCTGGAACAGACCAACTGTCTTAGCATAGATTTTCTAAGGGACTCGGGTATAGACTGTTAGAGTGTTAGAGACTGTGTTAGGGAGATATGAAATTCTGTATAAACTGTCTGATGAGTTAGTATTGGTCTTACTGAACATTGTATGACGGGGCAGAAGAGCTCTTCATAGAAGATTAAGTAAAAAATTACTAGGAAATAAATTACTAGCTTAGCAGGAATTGGAGATTTGTGAAGACATTCAGGACTATGTCAAAGAGGTACAAATGTAGTCTGTTAGGTCAGGAGATGCCTGCATTCTATAAGCTAGAAGGTCCTTGCTAAATACAGTGTACATTTTATCACCATACTGCAAGATCTATATTTCAAATCTGAAATATTGTTCCCCCCTGATACTTATCTCCAGTAGCACTGTGTATTCCCTATGTTAAAGGATGCCTGCTAGTGGTATTGGATTCCTTTGTGGTGAGTTGTTTCACTCTAGTGTGTAAAAACACAGGTTATTTTTGGTGCATCAGTGCCATGCTCAGTGTATTGCAGAGCAATTGCATAACCCCCATCTCTTGGTGGATTTGAAATGAGTAGAAATATGTCTAAGGGGGCACAGAAACTGTATAATACTTTTGTGTAAGCGTCATTGGAGCTCATAACAAACTTTGTCTGAGGGGCTCAACAAGATTGTTTTGAAGGGCATATAGACCTTGTACAGGCTTTGAGGGGCACAGGTGCTCATTAAGATTGTTTGCCGGGAACATGACTTCACTTAAAACTTTTAGGAGTACCTGAGCTCAGAAAAGACAACCCAGCTAGATGATCATAACAAACTGATAGACATATCAGCATTTAAATATTTTGTATAAGAGGCACATACTCTGAACAGACATTGTCTTAAAGGCTTAGGCCCTCAATAAAGACTTATTTTATTAGATAAAGACACTAAGTTTGGGCTATAACCATAAAAAGATATAGTTACATATTTATATTGTCCCAATATTCCAACCTACCTACACTGTGATACAGACTGACCCCATCCTACCTACACCAATACAGACTGTCCCCACCCTACCTACACTGTGATACAGACTGTCCCCACCCTACCTACACTAATACAGACTGTCCCCACCCTAATGACACTGTGATACATACTGTCCCCACCCTACCTACACTGTGATACAGACTGTCCCCACCCTACCTACACTGTGATACAAACTGTCCTCTCACTACATACACTGTGATACAGACTGTCCCCACCCTACCTACACTGTGATACAGACTGTCCCCACCCTACCTACACTGTGATACAGACTGTCCCCACCCCACCTTCACTGTGATATAGACTATCCCCACCCTACCTACACTGATACAGACTGTCTTCTCCCTACCTACACTGTGATACAGACTGTCCCCACCCCACCTTCACTGTGATATAGACTATCCCCACCCTACCTACACTGATACAGACTGTCTTCTCCCTACCTACACTGTGATACAGACTGTCCCCACCCCACCTACACTGTGATATAGGCTATCCCCACCCTACCTACACTGATACAGACTGTCTTCTCCGTACCTACACTGTGATACAGACTGTCCCCACCCCACCTTCACTGTGATATAGACTATCCCCACCCTACCTACACTGATACAGACTGTCTTCTCCCTACCTACACTGTGATACAGACTGTCCCCACCCCACCTACACTGTGATATAGGCTATCCCCACCCTACCTACACTGATACAGACTGTCTTCTCCCTACCTACACTGTGATACAGACTGTCCCCACCCCACCTTCACTGTGATATAGGCTATCCCCACCCTACCTACACTGATACAGACTGTCTTCTCCCTACCTACACTGTGATACAGACTGTCCCCACCCCACCTACACTGTGATATAGGCTATCCCCACCCTACCTACACTGATACAGACTGTCTTCTCCCTACCTACACTGTGATACAGACTGTCCCCACCCCACCTACACTGTGATATAGGCTATCCCCACCCTACCTACACTGATACAGACTGTCTTCTCCCTACCTACACTGTGATACAGACTGTCCCCACCCCACCTTCACTGTGATATAGACTATCCCCACCCTACCTACACTGATACAGACTGTCTTCTCCCTACCTACACTGTGATACAGACTGTCCCCACCCCACCTTCACTGTGATATAGACTATCCCCACCCTACCTACACTGATACAGACTGTCTTCTCCCTACCTACACTGTGATACAGACTGTCCCCACCCCACCTTCACTGTGATATAGACTATCCCCACCCTACCTACACTGATACAGACTGTCTTCTCCCTACCTACACTGTGATACAGACTGTCCCCACCCCACCTTCACTGTGATATAGACTATCCCCACCCTACCTACACTGATACAGACTGTCTTCTCCCTACCTACACTGTGATACAGACTGTCCCCACCCCACCTTCACTGTGATATAGGCTATCCCCACCCTACCTACACTGATACAGACTGTCTTCTCCCTACCTAGGCTGTGACACTGGCTTCTGTAGCCTGCCTGACACCCTGTAGATGCTGTGCTACACAGTATTGATCCAAGGCAAATGCCATCTGTCATGGAGTCGTTATCAGATCATTTGAAAAAAAAAAGTTTGCTCCACGCCCCCACCCTCCCCCACAAATGTTCTATTTTTGTCACTTGGTTGTGCTAGGGTTGGGGAAGGTGGATAACCATATGTGTGTGTGTTAGGGACTACCCAGGGCTGTGAGGTACTGGTTAGACCTTCCTAGTGTCCTCACACCAGTTGATATGGGAACTGTTATAAATACAGAAGGTTTAAGCGACTGATAACTTAGATACATCAGAGGAAAATCTGCTGAATCGGCAAGTATTGATTTTGATTGTGAAATGATAATATCTGAATATTCTTACTATTGGTAATTACTGTATTTTGTTATGATTGACATGTAAACATTAGACTTGAAAGTTGTCATATTGATTTCCAGTGAGAGTAAATCTGAGCCAGTCAGCCTGACCATCGAGAATATGATTTTGTCACAGGGTATGGATCCGAGGGTTTCATATAGATAATAGGGATTAAGCTGTAATTAGGAAAGATTCTGGATGATATCAGAAGTGAAGGAGACCTTATATTGAAACTTACCTAACTGATAACATGATAACTCCAGTATCTACTGCATGTTCTTAATAATATGTTCATCATTCCTTGTCCTTCTTTCCAAGACATATATGTATCCTTCTTGCATAATCTGGTCTTTCTCTCAGGCTAGGATGACCTATGACCTATGACCCAGTGATCATGACCTGTTTTTGGATGTCCTGTTGTCATGACCTTGGTATGTTCAGTTATACACTACACCTTCATGACCTTGGTGTGTCATTGGCCCCTCTGCTGTGTCTCCCTTGTCCTCATGATACTGTTGTGTCCTATGGGCTCGCATGTTCATGACATTGATATGTCATATTGACCATATCTTCATGACCTTGGAAGCTCATATTTATCTCACCTTGATTGAATGAATCCAGATTATCCTGGTGTAAGATTTAGAGGATATTTAATGGTTTCCATTAAATACCATATATATTTTACAAGTATGGCAAAATATTGATATCTTTCACAAATAAGCCAAGTGAAAATAGCGGAATATTCTGCCCTAGGAGTGAAATATATGGTATTCAAGAGGACACAATTTCATTTTCCGTTTATTACATTTTTAGGTCACCTGAGCTTTAGCTCAAGTGACCTATTTCTATATCTATCCGTCGTCATCCGTCGTCCGTTAACATTTTACATATTCAACTTAAGCTGAAATACTGGCAAAGGGATTTCATTAATATTTCATGGGAAGGTTACTGACATCTCCCTGACCAACCGTTGTTATTTTTCGGGTCGATCAGAAATCCAATATGGCCGCCATGGCAACCATTTTGAAAAACTATTTCAAACTTAAAGTCAAGTTCTGCTGGGCCAATTGAACTGAAACTTTGTAGGAATGATCGACTCATGGTCCTGATAAAGTGTTGTTATTTTTCGGGTGTATAAGAAATCCATTATGGCCACCATGGCTGCCATTTTGAAAAACTATTTCAAACTTAAAGTCAAGTTCTGCTGGGCCAATTGAACTGAAACTTTGTAGGAATGATCGACTCATGGTCCTGACAAAGTGTTGTTATTTTGCGGGTCAATCAGAAATCCAATATGGCCGACAAGGCCACCATTTTGAAATACTATTTAAAACTTAAAAGTCAAGTTCTACTGGGCCGATTTAACTGAAACTTTGTAGGAATGATCAACTCATGGTCCTGACAAAGTGTTGTTATTTTTCGGGTCAATCAGAAATTCAATATGGCCACCACAGCCGCCATTTTGAAAAAAGTATTTTAAACTTAAAAACAAGTTCTAATAGCCCGATTTAACTGAAACTCTGTCTAGGAATGATCAGCTCATGGGCCTGACAAACTTAAGTTAACGTTATACTTAACATTTTTGTCCTCTAATTGGTACATATTTCAACAACAAAAATAAATACTGTAGGACTCAGGTGACCGTTTAGGCCCATGGGCCTCTTGTTTAATTACCTACAACGAAAACGATACTGCATCAAAACAATTTGGAGTATTATAGGGTAATCTTTGGCACCATAATCTTGTTAATTTAATGGTATTATTCCTCACAACAAGGCTGCGCACCATTTTGAATGTATTATTCAACACCATTTCACTGTTTTCTGACATCATTTGGTAAATACATAGCAAAGATATACCAAAACAATGACTTATTCTACCACTGCTTCGTCAGTATCTGAACAGAATATCTGCACCTTTCAATGAAGTGAATAGAAAGTACCTTTCTGATTGGTCAATTCGAAAACTTGGTCAGTTCAAAACTATTGATAGTGGTGACATGTGAAAGATATAACTTTTATCAAGTTGATAGAATTCCATATTTCACTAGCAAAAATGTAATAACTCCTTATCCTCCACCCTTCACAGGTGTGTCTATGATGGGAGAGATCTCACCCTTAGGGGAAAGTATTGTCAGTTGCTAAATATGTAAACCTGGTGTTTGGCAACTTAAAATCCCCTCATGTGTTGAGATACCCCTATCTTCCCCCTAAGCAAGTGATAGATTCTATCAATCCCTGTTCATGACCTTGATGCATTTAATTGACCTGTCTTTATGAAAGTGATGTGTTCAGTTGAACCTTGACCTAATGACTTAAGCATGTTCAATTAAGCCCTATCCTTATGACCTTGGTACATTAAATTGACATCTGTATTCATGATCTTGGTGTGTTCAGTTGACCTTTCGACCCTGTCTTTCTGACCTTGGTGTGTTCAGTTGACCTTTGGACCCCTGTCTTCAATTGAATCATGTCTTCAGGACATTTGTGAGTTCAATTGACTCAAGTCTTCACCTGTGTGCTCATCACCTTACTGTGCTAATATCCAGAGTCTGGCTTATCTTGCCCTGTGTTTCTGGTAATAATTGAACTCTTTCGATCTTTTAAGGCTTACTTTGGCTATTTTCCCTAAAAGCTGAATAACATAGTCATCTTGTGCCCAGAATAGTCGATTCATGTATAGGTACATTTGATATTTTCCTTGTGAGGGGGTGGTCAGTGAATGAGATAAGGCCTCAGCATTCATTAACACTTTGAATTTTCTACCTTCAAAATGCATTAACTGTACAATGATTGCCAAGGCCACCTGCTCACACATACCACACATACCTCCACATGTCTTACCCACACACACCTCCACATGTCTTACTAACACATACCTCCACATATCTTACCCACACATACCTCCACATATCTTACTCACACATACCTCCACATGTCTTACCCACACATACCTCCAAATAACACATACATCCATATACTCTTACCCGCTCACACCTACCACACATACCTCTATATGTCTTACCCACACACACCTCCACATATCTTTCCCACACACACCTCCATATATCTTACCCACACACACCTCCACATATCTTTCCCACACACCCCTCCATATATCTTACCCACACACACCTCCACATATCTTACCGACACACACCTCCACATATCTTACCCAGACATACCTCCACATGTCTTACCCACACATACCTCCAAATAACACATACATCCATATACTCTTACCCGCTCACACCTACCACACATACCTCTATATGTCTTACCCACACACACCTCCACATATCTTTCCGACACACACCTCCACATATCTTACCCACACATACCTCCACATGTCTTACCCACACATACCTCCACATATCTTAATCTACACACACCTCCACATATCTTACCCACACATGCCTCCACATATCTTACCCACACATACCTCCACATATCTTACCCACACATACCTCTATATATCTTACCTACACATACCTCCACATATCTTACCCACACACACCTCCACATATCTTACCCACACACACCTCCACATATCTTACCCACACACACCTCCACAATCTTACCCACACATACCTCCACATATCTTACCCACACACACCTCCACATATCTTACCCACACACACCTCCACATATCTTACCCACCGTACCTCCACATATCTTACCCACTCACACCTCCATATATCTTACCCACACACACCTCCACATATCTTACCCACATACACCTCCTTTCTTACCCACACATGCCTTCACATATCTTACCCACACACACCCTCTCATATGCCATCATACCTCCACATGTCACACCCACACATACCTTTAGCAATGTGTAGGTATATCAGAACAGTTATAGCTAGGTTGCCCGCAGGTGAAAATGTCAACTCATTACATTAGCATGCTTCAGATTCCAAAGGGAGAATACACACTTAGATAAATGTAATACACGGTGGTATATACACAGTCCCATACCACTGGGCCATTGTGTACCTGCCTGGCCAGGTATGCCAGGTATGGCAGGCCCAGGTCATCTACACACCAGGTGAAATATTGTGTAGCCACTGTGAAGAAGGAGAGGAGTGGTCCCCTGGTCTCGGGTAGGTGTAATGCTAGGAGGGAGTAGGCATGCCCCAGGGGTGGGGGGCAGGAGCTGTGTACATGTGTAGATGAGTTTGGGTTTAATAACTTATATGTATCATTCAGTTGACCAATGTTTTCTACAGTTGTATTATCTTTGTAGTACATCTGTCAAACTTTGACACAGTGACAGTAAGTTTGAAGATGTCTATTGATGATTGCATAACTGTGTCATTGTTACTTTTGGCAGGATATCTGCTTTTGTGATGGAAAATAGAACTGGCTCATGAAGAGTGCATGTATTGCTATCCTGTTTGTATCTCTATATAAGTAGCGATTAGTTCCTGAGCTAACCATGTTGCCATTAGTTACTGAAAGTTATCAAATATTTTTTCTTCTTTTTAAGAAAGAAAGTTATCTGTATATCCATACAAATTTATATGATCATTGAGTTGGTAG
The DNA here is from genome assembly GCF_002113885.1 of Mizuhopecten yessoensis. Taxonomy (NCBI): domain Eukaryota; kingdom Metazoa; phylum Mollusca; class Bivalvia; order Pectinida; family Pectinidae; genus Mizuhopecten; species Mizuhopecten yessoensis. Next base: position 82,094 of record NW_018405039.1, read on the forward strand.
GCATTTAATATCATATGATGCTTTTAACATCAAAATACACAAAAAATAACATTACATTATAAACCAATATTTTATATATAATATGTATATACTATAAACTAGTATTCTATTTTTACCTCAGAAACCAGTATACATATTTATGTATATACTATAAATCAATATTCTATTTATACATTATAAACTGGTATTATATATATATATATATATATGTATATACTATAAATCGATATTCTATTTATACATTATAAACCGGTATTTTATATATATACATTGTATATGTATGTATATACTATAAATCAATATTCTATTTATACATTATAAACTGGTTTTATATATATATGTATGTATATACTATAAATCAATATTCTATTTATACCAAGGACTTAGATAACTAATCTAATTCCGTGATTTATACATTATAAACCGGTATTCTACATGTATATATGCATGTATATACTGTAAATCAATATTCTATTTATACATTATAAACCGGTATTATACATGTATATATGTATGTATATACTATAAATCGATGTTCTATTTATACCACAGACTTAGATAACTAATCTAATTCCGTGATTTATACATTATAAACCGGTATTATACATGTATATATGCATGTATATACTGTAAATCGATATTCTATTTATACATTATAAACCGGTATTATACATGTATATATGTATGTATATACTATAAATCGATATTCTATTTATACTATAAACCAGTATACATGTACCTATACTATTCATCGTGATCTTAATTAACCATTATACTATTTATACCACATAAACTAGTATATTTAAACTAGTTTTATAATGTATACCAGTATACTATGTGTTATATATCAGTATACTATTTTATACATTTCAAACCAGTATATATTAAAACTAGCATATAATGTATACTGGTTTTTAGCCCACCATCATCTGATGGTGGGCTATTCAAATCACCCTGCATCCGTCGTCCGTCCATTCTTAAACAATTCTTGTTATCGCTATTTCTCAAGAAGAACCAGAGGGATCTTTTTCAAATTTTATATTTAGGTTCCCCTTGGTCCTTAGCTGTGTAGGGTAACTTTATAGACTGATCGGATAAACAACATGGCCGACAGGCAGCCCTCTTGGATTTTGATATTGAAAGTTTGTTATCGCTATTTCTCAAGAAGAACCAGAGGGATCTTTTTCAAATTTTATATGTAGGTTGCCCTTGGTCCTAGCTGTGCAGGGCAATTTTAGAGACTGATCAGATAAACAACATGGCCGACAGGAAGCCATCTTGGATTTTGATCCCTTTGATCCCTCGTTGTGCATGTTATATTTTGAGACTGATCATAAAAACAAAATGGATAAAAAGAAGAACTAAACAGATCTTTCCAATATTGCAATGATCGATTCTATTTCTTTCGCAATAAGTACTGTACTAGTAAATATGTGAAACGACAAACTCACTTTGAAGGTTGGCTTTCATGCACATCAGTATTAAGTTTAGATCAAAAGTTACCTCAAGGTGTATTTACTGTTAATATGACTCGATCAAACAGATTAGAGGAAAGAAGAGAAAAGATCAAACTGACAAAGAACTAATGAAGATGGTACAAAAGTGGGCGCTAAGATCCCTCTTGGATCTCTTGTTATACAAGTATTATATGTGTACTATTTATACTGCATAAACCAGTATATTTAAACTAGTTTTATAATGTATACCAGTATACTTTGTGTTATATATCAGTTTACTATTTAAACCTCATAAACCAGTATTTTAACATCATATTGTACACTGTAAGAATTACTTCCTTGCCCCATGTATATATTTATATACAGTTGTATGGACCCAATACAACCTTAGAAGGTCACAGTTGTATGGACCCAATACAACCTTAGAAGGTCACAGTTGTGCCACAGCTTTAAAACTTAACAATAATCCCACTTCTGTGTAAGTTACATATGTCCATTTGGAATACTCAATTTTTTGCACTCATTGACTTAAATATTATGACATCACAATCCTATGATGATAATGCTACATTATGATGTCACAATCAAAAGTTTGACAAAATGCTATTGGAAGGGTTCTGCTGATATTGCTGTCGGTAACTTAAATTCATCATAAGAATTATTAGGGCCAGGCATTAGAGATATAGGTGCCCTGTAGTAATCATGGTGACCATCTGTCTTTCTGTCACCTGCTGTCTGTCCGTCTGCAGTTTTGTTTCAAGATATTATCTTAGAATTGATAAAAATTGTGATCTTTTCAAAATTTGACAAGGGTTTTAAAAATGTTGCCAGGTCTCTTGCTGACCTGTCAGTGTACTGTTTTTGCAAAAGCTTTCAATGCAGTCTTGGAAGATTTTTGAAATTGGAGGTACACATATGTGATACAGTAGTTTATCTGCTCTGTCCAAATATGGTATTAGTTCATGTGCTCATTATCTCTTTGGTTTTGACTATGTCCCCACTAGGCACCTGTCTTACAATATGACATGTGATATGCTAAAGAGGTTAAACCCAAGACAAGCAAAGAAAGTCTATACACTTTTCTATGTTGTATACCAATATTGTATCTAGGTATCTTTGTATACATTGTTACACCAATGTTGTATCTATAGGTATACATTGTTACACCAATGTTGTATCTAGGTATACATTGTTACACCAATGTTGAATCTAGGTATCTTTGTATACATTGTTACACCAATGTTGTATCTTGGTATACATTGTTACACCAATGTTGTATCTAGGTATACATTGTT
>NW_018405039.1:85838-116759 GCF_002113885.1 Mizuhopecten yessoensis
CATTGTTATACCAATGTTGTATCTTGGTATACATTGTTACACCAATGTTGTATCTTGGTATACATTGTTATACCAATGTTGTATCTACTGTTGCTGTATCTGGGTATCTTGGTATACATGATATTTTTGTCTTTTCCAGACAATCCTTTCACTGGAGAAAAGCAAGATTGAATGAAGAGAAGCTTGATCAACTAGAAAATGACCAGGTTTTTAATATACTGCAGCAAGGTTTCCACCAATTGCTTTTGCCTGGAATACAACCAGATACCCAATGACAATTCAAGCTTTCAACTGGAACACATGAGATAACCAGAGTTGGCTCAAACATTCATTGGAACAGCACCCAATATCTACAGTACCTTTACCTGAGCTGACATCATCAAGGATAGTTAAGGTAAGCATTAACCATTTGACATATATTGAAAAGGCAAACCTTTCACATTTTTTTTAATAATTACACTGACAAAGTATCCTGCTGAAAGTTATTAAGACTAAGTAAAAGATAAACGTTGACCAGCAATCTGACAGAGACATGTGGACTTTCTAAGGTAAGGATGAAGACATGTGGCTTTCCTAGGGTGAGGATGAAGACATGTAGCCTTTCTAGGGTGAGGATGAGAACATGTGGCCTTTCTAGGGTGAGGATAAAGACATGTAGCCTTTCTTGGGTGAGGATGAGACATATAGCCTTTCTAGGGTGAGGATTAAGACATGTGGCCTTTCTAGGGTGAGGATGAAGACATGTGGCCTTTCTAGGGTGAGGATGAAGACATGTGGCCATTCTAAGGTAAGGATGAAGACATGTGGCCTTTCTAGGTTGAGGATGAAGACATGTGGCCTTTCTAGGGTGAGGATTAAGACATGTGGCCATTCTAAGGTGAGGATGAAGACATATAGCCTTTCTAGGGTGAGGATGAAGACATGTAGCCTTTCTAGGGTGAGGATGCAGACATGTAGCCTTTCTAGGGTGAGGATGAAGACATATAGCCTTTCTAGGGTGAGGATGAAGACATGTAGCTTTTCTAGAGTGAGGATAAAGACATGTGGCCTTTCTAGGGTGAGGATGAAGACATGTGGCCTTTCTAGGGTGAGGATGAAGACATGTAGCCTTTCTAGGGTGAGGATGGAGACATGTAGCCTTTTTAGGGTGAGGAAGAAGACATGTGGCCTTTCTAGGGTGAGGATGAAGACATGTGGCCTTTCTAGGGTGAGGATGAAGACATGTGGCCTTTCTAGGGTGAGGATGAAGACATATAGCCTTTCTAGGTTTGATGTCTGTCCGGGGTGAGGATGGAAACTTGCCATCAAAGTCTTGTTATTGTGGCTTTATTAGCTGTATGAAGGACTAAATTGTAACATGCTTTATGTTACACATACCAGACAGTCCCTCCCACAACCTTTGTCCAAGTGCTACACACAGAATAGATTTGTGGGGGCTGTGCTGCTGTAAGAGATTGATTTGGAAATATATAGCAGATGAACACATGGGGCTTCCCTCATTATACAGTGATATTGAGACAGATAAAAATAGAGAAAACAAGGTGTGTTGTTGGATAGACTGGGAATTGAAGGTTATCAGGTCCCACGCACCCATCTATAGTTCAGTCACACCTTTTAGCTGTACTTATTAGACATAGTTATGTGTCCTAGTTAGGGAAGACATTCTCCCTTGTTGTTACCATCCTCCTATCATTATAGAGCACAGCTTTAGTACATTCACACCTTCCTATCATTATAGAGCACAAAATAGGAGATATCACTGTCACATAATGGGAGATATCCCTGTCACAAAATAGGAAATATCAGTCACAAAATAGGAGACATCACTATCACAGAATGGGAGATATCCCTGTTACATAGTGAAGATATACCTGTCACATACTAGGAGATACAACTGTCACAAAATGGGAGATATCTCTGTCAAATAATAGGAGATATCACTGTCACAGAATGACAGATTTCATAGTTACATAGTATCACTGTTATATATACCTGTCACTGTAACAGATACCACTGTGCCTGTAACAGAGAAAGCTTTCGAGCTTTGGGTCAGACAACAAAAAACATCAATCCCTCAAGTTCGTTTACTTGTCACAACCATAAGTTAGGGAAAATTCTAATGGGAATTGTAATGGGGAAGTATTACTTTTACATAATTAGGTCTAACTTTTATTTGAAGGGAGACGTATCATATTAGATAGACTTGATTCTTCTACTGGTCCTTCTACATGTTCTAATACATACTTGTCCAGAAAGTAACTTATAGACGGTTAAAGATATTTTGATGAATGTTAAAAGCATACCTGCATCAACCCCAGGAAGTGTGTACTGCACAGTTGTATGCCACTGTGACCTTCACATCAAGGTCAAAGTCAAATAAGTGAAAATTTGATTTGATATCTCATCAAGACCATAACTTTTTAAATCATGAAAAATATCTTTATGAAACTTAGTAGTGTATCTGGCCGTATCAGGTCTGTATGCTATGTAATTAGGTCAAGGTCAAATGAGTGTAAAATTTCCTGCTAAGTCTTGTCCAGGACATAACTACTAAGCTGTTTAAGATGTTTTGATGAAACCTGATGTAAACCTACATGAGCCAATGACGGTGAGTGGTACCTTTCAATAAGGCTCAACTCAATATCAAAAGTCTTTATAGAGTCCATTGCAAAATATTGTGCAAAATTTTAAGTGAAATCTTGTTTGGCTGTAAATTTTTCTCAATTTAAATTTATTTATGAAACTTTAACAATAGCTTAATAACCAGCAGTTAGTTCACCGTTAGGTCAAAGTTCAAATAAGTAAAAAACTAATATGCATATTTGCTGTTAAAGGGAGTCCTGTGCTTATGACCTGTCACAAGGTGTTGCAAGCATTAAGTATCACCCTCGTCTGTATGTACGATATACCTGATGTACCTCGATGTCTAAACACAAAAACTTAAACCAAGGTCACAGAGGTCAAGGTCAAAGGTGAAGATTGTAAGAAAGCCAAGAAACATACTGTATTAATCAAGACACATAAGTATGCAAATATAAATTGTCACATTGAATAGGAAGGACATGCACTATGCACAACTTGCACCTATTTTTGAAAATGGGCACATGTAAATTATTCAGGGTGAGCTATGCCATCGCATAAATGTTTTCACACTTTAATAGAGCAATATAAAATCAAGCGAGTCAGAAAATCTACAGCTATGTAACGCATCATGTAAATAAAAGATCTGTCCATACTTCCTTCCTACAATTAAACATTTAATTGTTGTGATGCTGTCATTTGTAGCATGTCAAACATAAACCACTACAGACCACATTGGAAGGTTGAATGAAATAAAGTTATATTGATTTAAAGTATTCCTTTTACTTTTCATATCAAGCATATCTTGAGGAATGTTTCGTTCTGTTTACGGTATCTGAACATTTTGTAAAAGGACACTGCTTGGCCACCGTTAGTAACTGGTATGAAACGGACAACAGAAATGGTCCTGAGGCTTGCTAATCAGGATCTGTTTACAAATAAAAACATTCAAACCACTGCGTTTATGTGCAGTATTGAATTAACACTTCAAATATTTAATATCTGTCATATCTAAATCATCGATAAACTGCAGTACGAAGAAGTCACGTTCTGTACTTTCACTTAACAAACTTGTCCACAATATAGTACAATCAACTCCCTGTTACCGACAATGTTGTGTTGATGACACATCTGAGTGCTTAGTTGACATGACAGGTAGAAGTGTTGAATCAGGGAGACACACATTTTCTACCATAAAAATTTACTTGTGAGAAAGACATTTTTCGAAATGGTGCACTGATTTCCAAACATGAGGCCGATGGTCGATCAATTTTTCAGCTCACCTGAACCATAAATGAACCAACAACGTCTTCTTAAGAACCGAAAGGGCTAGAATCATGACATTTGGCTGGTAGGGTCCCTGGAAGAAGCCAAACAAAATATGCGAACAAATGTGACCTTGACCTACCTTCAAAGCCACAGATGTCAAATATGTCATCAACTTCAAACATCTCCTCCTGAAGAACCAAATAGCCTAGAGTCTTGATAAAAGGCTGAATTGTGGGATGGAACAAAAAATGACCTCTACCTACTTTCAAAGTCACAGACATCAAATATGTCTTAGACTGTAAACGACTTCTTCTGAAGAACTGGAAGGCATACAGTCTTGATATAAGGCTGGTAAATTCTTTTGATGGAGCCCAAAAACGTTTGCAAACATAAATGACTTTTACTTACTTTCAAGAGCACAGGGGTCAAATATGTATAAATGGTATGAGGCTGGTAGATTCTTTTGTTGGAGCCCAACAAAATTATTGCAAACAAAAATGAGTTATCACAGTTATATAATGGGAGATATCACAGTTACATAATAGGAGTTATCACAGTTTTATAATGGGAGATATCACAGTTACATAATAGGAGTTATCACAGTTTTATAATGGGAGATATCACAGTTACATAATAGGAGTTATCACAGTTTTATAATGGGAGATATCACAGTTACATAATAGGAGTTATCACAGTTTTATAATGGGAGATATCACAGTTACATAATAGGAGTTATCACAGTTTTATAATGGGAGATATCACAGTTACATAATAGGAGTTATCACAGTTTTATAATGGGAGATATCACAGTTACATAATAGGAGTTATCACAGTTTTATAATGGGAGATATCACAGTTACATAATAGGAGTTATCACAGTTTTATAATGGGAGATATCACAGTTACATAATAGGAGTTATCACAGTTTTATAATGGGAGATATCACAGTTACATAATAGGAGTTATCACAGTTTTATAATGGGAGATATCACAGTTACATAATAGGAGTTATCACAGTTTTATAATGGGAGATATCACAGTTACATAATAGGAGTTATCACAGTTTTATAATGGGAGATATCACAGTTACATAATAGGAGTTATCACAGTTTTATAATGGGAGATATCACAGTTACATAATAGGAGTTATCACAGTTTTATAATGGGAGATATCACAGTTACATAATAGGAGTTATCACAGTTTTATAATGGGAGATATCACAGTTACATAATAGGAGTTATCACAGTTTTATAATGGGAGATATCACAGTTACATAATAGGAGTTATCACAGTTTTATAATGGGAGATATCACAGTTACATAATAGGAGTTATCACAGTTTTATAATGGGAGATATCACAGTTACATAATAGGAGTTATCACAGTTTTATAATGGGATATATCACAGTTACATAACAGGAGTTATCACAGTTTTATAATGGGAGATATCACAGTTACATAACAGGAGTTATAACAGTTTTATAATGGGAGATATCACAGTAAAATAATAGGAGTTATCACAGTTTTATAATGGGAGCTATCACAGTTACATAATAGGAGTTATAACAGTTTTATAATGGGAGATATCACAGTTACATAATATGAGTTATCACAGTTTTATAATGGGATATATCACAGTTACATAATAGGAGTTATCACAGTTTTATAATGGGAAACATCACAGTTACATAATGGGAGTTAGTACAGTGTTATAATGGGAGACATCACAGTTACATAATGGGAGTTATCACAGTGTTATAATGGGAGACATCACAGTTACATAATAGGAGTGATCACAGTTTTATAATGGGGGACATCACAGTTACATAATGGGTGTTATCACAGTTTTATAATGTGAGATATCACAGTTACATAATAGGAATTATCACAGTTTTATAATGGTAAACATCACAGTTACATAATGGGTGTTATCACAGTTTTATAATAGGAGATATCACAGTTACATAATGGGTGTTATCACAGTTTTATAATAGGAGATATCACAGTTACATAATATGAGTTATCACAGTTTTATAATAGGAGATATCACAGTTACATAATATGAGTTATCACAGTTTTATAATGGGAGACATCACAGTTACATAATAGGAGTTATCACAGTTTTTTAATGGGAGATTTCACAGTTACATAATAGGAGTTATCACAGTTTTATAATGGGAGATATCACAGTTACATAATAGGGGTTATCACAGTTACATAATAGGGGTTATCACAGTTACATAATGGGAGTTATCACAGTTTTATAATGGGAGATATCACAGTTACATAATAGGAGTTATCACAGTTTTATAATGGGAGATATCACAGTTAAATAATAGGAGTTATCACAGTGTTATAATGGGAGATATCACAGTTACATAATAGGAGTTATCACAATTTTATAATGGGAGATATCACTGTTACATAATAGGAGTTATCACAGTTTTATAATGGGAGATATCACAGTTACATAATAGGAGTTATCACAGTTTTATAATGGGAGATATCACTGTTACATAATAGGAGTTATCACAGTTTTATAATGGGAGATATCACAGTTACATAATTAGAGGTTATTATATGACCATTTTGATAGTGTATCCCTTATCAGCCCGAGAGTCCTGATATCAGCCCGAGGGGCTTCATATGGAAGAGATATCCCTGTCACATATGGAAGAGATATCCCTGTCACATATGGAAGAGATATCCCTGTCACATATGGAAGAGATATCCCTGTCACATATGGAAGAGATATCCCTGTCACATATGGAAGAGATATCCCTGTCACATATGGAAGAGATATCCCTGTCACATATGGAAGAGATATCCCTGTCACATATGGAAGAGATATCCCTGTCACATATGGAAGAGATATCCCTGTCACATATGGAAGAGATATCCCTGTCACATATGGAAGAGAAATCCCTGTCACAAACAGAGGATACAATGTTATAGGATTACCTAACAACACAATTTTTGATGAGTGATGCCTTGTTTTTATTCCATTGTAATCTCCACAGAATACATTACTGTTCAGCACAGGGCCTACAGTCATGCTTATTTATCACTTGTGGAACTTGGCAACTGGCTTTGGGTTTTTCCTGATCTGCGCTTCATCATTTTGATTTGAGATGCGTATATTGCCGGGGTGAATGAGGTTGGGACTGTCATAGATAATAAGTGCTGGCATGATCATTAGCCTTCAATACAGGTATTGTACTCGTATGTCAAAACTTCCACACATACTCACATTCACACGGGCATTTAAATATTGATTACACTTTGTGTGATTTCCGCATTCATACTACACCTAAATCAAACTTGAAATTTCAGTTTTGTGAAGGTTTTGTTGTATTATATCCAGCTCATTCTAGTAGGGGCACGTTCCCTTACACTAGATCAGGGCCTTCTTATAGGGATATCAATCCCTTTACTAGATCAGGGCCTTCTTATAGGGATATCAATCCTTGTACTAGATCAGGGCCTTCTAATAGGGATGTGAATCCCTTTACTAGATCAGGGCCTTCTAATAGGGATGTCACTTCCTTACAAGACCAGGGCCTTCTAATAGGGATGTCACTTCCTATACTAGATCAGGGCCTTCTAATAGGGATGTCAATCCCTGTACTAGATCAGGGCCTTCTAAAAGGGATGTCACTTCCTGTACTAGATCAGGGTAATTCCAGTAAAGACACACTCACTGTACTAAATCAAGGCCACTTTAGTTGGGAAATTCACTTTTTGTACTGTATCAGGGCCATTCTTTTGGGGACACAAACTTCCTGTCCCGTACTAGATCAGGCCAATTCTGGGGGGGGGGGGGGGGGGGCACATTTACTGTACTAGATCAGGGCTATTGTAGTTGGGAAATTCACTTCCTGTACATATAAGAGCAGGCCCATTCTTTGGGGACACACATCTTGTACTAGATCAGGGCTATTGTAATTGGGACACAAACTTCCTGATCAGGGACATTTTTCAGGGACAGACACTTCCTGTGCTGGATCAAGGCCAAAACACTATTTTCACACAAAAAAAAGACAGTGACAAATGGATAAAAGCTGATGATTTCCAAAACCTGGTTTTAGGGGCTAAACTGGCAAAAAGGTTGGTTCTGGAAAATGACTTTTCCTGGGGATTGTTATATACCTGTTTTACAGGACTTTTCCTTGGGATTGTTATATACCTGTTTTACAGGAGTTTTCCTTGGGATAAATATAAACCTGTTTTACAGGACTTTTCTTTGGGATTGTTATATACAGTCGAACCTCGTTATCTCGAACTCTTTTAACTCGAAGACCCCGTTTATCTCGAAGTATTTCTCCGGTCCCGGCCAAATCTGTTCTTTATCTTAGTAAATAAAACTCTGATAATTCGAACCACGAAAAGTCGAAAAAACTTGGATACCTCGAAGTAAAATATTGGTTTCAATAGCGTTAATCCAACATAGTATCCAAATTTCATTTTGTCACTTGTTAATTCTTCGATACGAATAAAATCCAAAAGTACGACATTTCGCCATTCTGTGTTTATGAACATCTTTCGTAAGTAGACTAGCATGAAATCAGTAAAAAAGAATTTACGATAAAGCTTAGGACTGTGAAGTTTACGGACTGTCAAAACCATGTTATTCATAATAAAAAACAAACTGCATCAATGTTGATCAACAGTAATCTGTACTTACTGCGAGTCCGTTTAATGATTTGTACACCTAAACAGACGACAGTGCAAACCTGAAAATTGGTCAGAAAGCGTGGTCAAGCATAAAAGAGTTCCACAGTTAAAATCACAACCTAGGACAGCTTTACGGGTTCAAGTTTTTACAGGAGCCAGTATGGCTTTGAAAGTCGATTGAGAGATTTAAGAACAAAATGATAATTGCTGTTGATTACAACGAGTTGAGGAGGTGTCAGGTGTCATATTTGGCTTTAATGAATCAATGTGTCACATGTACGATATAATTTATTTGTGTGTTTTCATTTACAGAATCAACTATGCGTACGCTCCATTACAGTGATTTGTTTTAGACTTGCGCACTTTCATTTCCGCATTGTAAACTACGAGATCAAAGACAGCGGGTAGTGCGGTTTGAAATGTAACACTTCAGAAGTAAAACATGACGGACTTACAAATATAAATGCAGACCTGGAAAGATTTGCCAAGATCTATACTAGCCAAAAACAACATTTAATCACTAGGCCCGTCCATATTTAAAAACGAATTCACAAAATGGTTGAACTGTTTTGATCGCGTTTAAAAACGAAAGTACGTTTTTCTGAAATAACTTACTCTATTTTTGTAAGCGTGTTTATTGTAAAATTACATAGCTGTATTTGTTATATTGATTACGTATATCATTTATCGATTGATTAAAAGCATTAACTATTAATAAAACCAACAACTGCTAGTGCTATGTCCCAACAGCAAATTTCATACCAAATCTATGAACCCGCATAACTCGAATACTCGGATAACTCGAAGTTTTCCCACGACCCCGTCGACTTCGAGATAACGAGGTTCCACTGTACCTGTTTTACAGGAATTTTCCTTAGGATAGTTATATACCTGTTTTACAGGACTTTTCCTTGGGATTGTTATATACCTGTTTTACAGGACATTTCCTGAGGATAGATATAAACCTGCTTTACAGGACTTTTCCTGGGGATAGATATATACCTGTTTTATAGGACTTTTCTTTGGGATAGATATATACCTGTTTTACAGGACTTTTCCTGGGGATAGATATATACCTGTTTTACAGGACTCTTCCTTGGGATAGATATATACCTATATCACTTGACTTTCCTGATTTTAGTAATTTCCCACTTGTTGAATCATTAGCCTGCCATGACGAGGGTCCTATGACTGATATTTTGTGTGCTGAGCTGGATGGCAGATACTACCTGAGGCTCTGAGTGGCTGTACAAAAATGTAATGAATGTAGTTGTATGTTTTTAATGATGATGATAAATTGTCACATGTGTACATACCGTGGCTGTATTGGCCCTTGTGTAGTCTTCAGTTACAGAGTACAATCTGGACAAGCAGGGATGTATTTAGCTTTTAAATATTGAAGAAATAATCAACTTTTGTGTATATATATATAATTATTATGGTGGAATATACTTAAGAAGGGTGACATGAGAAAAAGTTTGAAAATATGTTTAACGAAGGCCACTTTGAATAGAGTGAAATAGTGTTCTAACCTTCTTTAATGGTGAGTTATATATTCCACCATAATATTTTGAAATATCTCAGTTATATCAATGTGGATTTATGTGAAAACCTTTAGATACAAACCTGCAGGCAGACCAATGCATGACGAGGGATAAAATAAGGTATAGCTTGTGATAACAGTGCTGAACAGTCACTGAGTAATCACAAAATAAAGAGAGCTCAAAAGAAAAATGGAACAGCCAAAAGTTACGGACCTCGGAAAATACGGTCTTATCTAGATCTATTTTTGGACGTTCTCAGAGAACGGGATGTAAAACAGAGCAGGCATGTCCAAAAACTTCAAAAGAATCAAATATCTGTTATTGCAGAAATAAGGGGTTCTGTTTCTAAAACAGAAAACAAATGTGACTCTCAAATTTATCAGATTTTTTACTTTAAAAAGACTGGAAATTTCTAACTCAAAGCAAAAAAACTCAAATTATCAGATTTGTTTTACAACTTCAAGGCTCACAATTTTTAACAGCAAACATCAGTTGATTCTCCAATTTATCAGTTATTATGTTATGTTACCTATGTTTTGTTTTTGATCACATAGTTATTCTGGTACGTTTTTTTACAGTTGAAGCAGACCAGCTGTTGCAGCCAAGCCGTGAGTACAAACTAGGTTTACTGTTCTGATGTGGTGTAAGGGAGACAACTCCTCTTAATAGTATTTCTGTTTTTGGTCTGGGCAAAGAGAGATAACTGTTACCAGCGCTGGCTGAGACAAGCTTATATAAAATATGATCTTTAAAAAGGAGAATAATTACTATATGCTGGTATATTTGAACTGGTTGTAGACTTATCTAAAGATCAAAATGTGCATGTATACATTTGTATATGTCCAAATGAAGTTAATAAACATCATATATTACTTAAATATCCTGTAATCACAACATTATTGTGTTATGTATTCTGATGGTATCATGTGAGGAAGATTGCTTTGGATGGAAGTTGAAAATCATTATGAAAGGATAAATGAAAGTTAGATATACATTACATTGCATACATAAAAGTTTGTTGAAAGATAGCCCCCTCCCCTACAAGGGGACACATACTGTTCAGGGTATTGATCCGAGTACCCAACCCTGTCAATACCTTATTCCATGCTGGGAAATAAACAAAACTATTAAAAGAAAGTGAAGAATTGATATATCCAGGTATATTTGATGTGGTTAAAGGCTTATCTGAAGATTGGTGGTCTGGTGGTGATGGTCGGGTGGTGGTGGTCTGGTGGTGGTCGGGTGGTGGTCAGGTGGTGGTGATCGGGTCTGGTGGTGGTGGTCGGGTCTGGTGGTGTGGTCGGGCGGTGGTCAGGTGGTGGTCTGGTGGTGGTGATCTGGTCTGGTGGTGATCAGGTGTGGTGGTCGGGTGGTGGTGGTCGGGTGGTGGTGGTCTGGTGGTGCAGTGGACAACACACTCGCCTTTTACCGTGGTGGCCAGGTTACAATTCCCTGATTGGATGTGATAAGTTATAGGGTCACCTGCCCGACCATGTGGGTTTTCCTGATCGGGTATACTCATTTATTATAAACAAACATGGTAGACAGCCTCTTGGTAAAATAGGCTAATATCAAAGGATCCTGAAATAACTTAATACAGTGTACATATCAATTAGTAGCCACTAACTGACCACATTCATACTGCTTAAGTAATCACTTGGCTGTTCATTTAATCTACAGTCTATAGAAAAGCCCTGCTTGAAGGGGAAGAGACTGTTGCTAAGTATAAAAAGGCTGATGTGAACAGAATTTTAGAAAAATTAAAACAAGCAGTGAAAAATCTGCTATTGATCATTAAATTATTTTTATTAGTGTATGAGGGAAATTTATTCATTTTACAATGAACTTTAATCAAATATGTCTACATTTTTTTCTATAACATAAATGTTGATCTCTCATATATTTATTAATAATGTACCTCACTCAAGGTTAATTTAGAAAAATTATATAGCTCATCAGGAGTTGCTTCCCTTCCATTAGTATTTTGAGAGACTAGAGATGAAATGTTCTGAGGAGCCCGTTAGCTGTTGTGACCCAAAGGAACAAAATTTAACATGTCCCTGACATTCCCAAATGATTTAACTACACATATTAATGGTGTGTATCATTTCTATACATGTACAGAGACATGGGGAATGTTTGCCTGTAGCTATTGGGTATGTGTCTCATACACTGTCAGTACTTTTAATTATAGTGGATGGGTGGTATGTGGATTTAGTAGGATAAAAGGACAGGCGATAAGAGGGGCCAGGGCTTACATCACAATAGCTATCTAATGTATTGTTGTCAGGTCTCTTTACCTCTCAGGCCTCTCATTCAACCCAGGGACACCTCTCACACGAAAATATTCTTTTTAGCTTCAATACAGAAATGTAAAAACTGAAATGATTTGGGTTCATATATCAAATTTAGATGGGAGCATTTGAATCATTCCTATGAGAAAGGAAGTTTCTTCAGGTATTTGAAATTTGAGATAAGCGATTATTGACTGGAAGTATCGTGTGGATCCAGATGGATGGTTAGCATGCGATCTGGTACTTAGTTACTACTTTACCCTGTGGTGTAAATCAGTTACTCTCCGGTACACCTAAAAACTAGTGAAATCTGAGTGTTACTTTACTGCAGGTTATAACGGGGGGGGAGGGACCATAGGGACAGTTATTACTAGATTATTAATTGGTCTGAGAACTTTATGACTATTGATTGACTTGTTTGTTTACACTACAAATGAGGCATGATGAGAGATGTACCAGCCATGGAAGTCCCGGGTCTGGCCATGCTGATACATGTCTGCTAATATATATATATAATTACCTTCCAGACTTGAGTTTCCTTCATGTCAGTCCTGCATATTGTTCTTCAAAAATGAAATATTTTTACCTACTGGAAGTTATTTTTAGTAAAATGTTATAGTAATGGTAGAATTTGGGTAGCGTGCGTCATAGCGATTTGTAGCAGTAGATTGATTTATGTTTTGTCCAAGTTGGTCGGTTACCCGCAGAGATGTTACAGATTTCTTGATTTCAATGTCTTGCCACAAATATTTGCATATTTTACACAAGGATTTGATGAAGCCTGTGTACTCCGCAGGTGATTGAATACGGAAAGTCAACACCTCTCCCCTATTGTCACAACACGTCCTTATTTAAGTGAATTTTGTTATCTAATTTAACTATTTTGAAACAGTGGTGATTTATATGAAACTGTATGAGGCTGCAATTTGGCTGAAATTTCATCCCAATCCCCGTAGTCACTGATGCAGTCTGACACCCTTAAGGAGACCCGTTTAAATCTAAACCCTTTCATTTTCTTTTCGGTCACATATACACTGTCGATCGGTGGATGCGTACATTGATGGAGTAAGGTTATATTAGATGTTTTAAATATTTTTATAAAGTTATGGGAGTCAGTTGACTATAAAACACATGAATATTGCTGGAATGTTAGTGTCACTTTGGTTTATGAGCTCTTTGTGTACACTAGCGATGAGATGTTATCATAGAAATGATGATGAGACTTGCTAGCCAGATAACGGGTGTAGACACCCCGGGAACAGATCAGGTACCCTCAACCACACTTTAAAAATGAAATTTGGTAAAGGATAAATAAACCTAGCCTTTCTCATTATGTTTTATTTTTGGTCCTGTGTACGCATTGGATGTCAGATTATAAGTACAATGAGTTTTATGAGAATCTGTGAGGGCAGTATTCTGTAATTGACAATATACTGACACCCTGTGTCTGATAGCTATATACACACGTTGCCTTAGGTCTGGTAGCTATATACACACTTTACCTAAGGCCTGGTAGCTATATACACACTTTACCCTAGGCCTAATAGCTATATACATACTTAACCCTAGGCCTAGTATCTATATACACTCTTTACCTGAGGCTTCGTAGCTATATACACTCTTTACCTGAGGCTTCGTAGCTATATACACACTTAACCCTAGGCCTAGTAGCTATTTACACACTTAACCCTAGGCCTAGTAGCTATATACACTCTTTACCTGAGGCTTCATAGCTATATACACACTTTACCTGAGGCTTCGTAGCTATATATACACTTAACCCTAGGCCTAGTAGCTATATAAACACTTAACCCTAGGCCTAGTATCTATATACACTCTTTACCTGAGGCCTAGTAGCTATGTACACACTTTACCCGAGACTTCGTAGCTATATTCACACTTTACCTTAGGCCTTGTAGCTATATACACTCTTTACCTGAGGCTTCATAGCTATATAAACACTTTACCTGAGGCTTCATAGCTATATATACACTTTACTCTAGGCCTAGTAGCTATATGCACATTTTACCTGAGTCTACGTAGCTATATACACACTTGACCTGAGGCTTCATAGCTATATACACACTTTTCCTGAGGCTTCATAGCTATATATACACTTTACCTGAGGCTTCATAGCTATATACACACTTTATCTTAGGCCTAGTAGCTATATATACTCTTTACCTGAGGCTTCGTAGCTATATACACACTTTATCTTAGGTCTGGTAGCTATATACACACTTTATCTTAGGTCTGGTAGCTATATACACACTTTACCTTAGGCCTTGTAGCTATATACACTCTTTACCTGAGGCCTTAAAGCTATGTACTGTTACATCTCCATGGGGAAATCTTACCTGTGTGTCTAGATGTTGATGTAATCTTTAATGATATGAAACAAGACTACACATGAAAAAGTGGCTCATTATTTATTATTAGAATTTTCATAATAAAGTAATTTTCAGTTTATTGAAACATTTTAATCTCTGTTTATTGAGCATAAAGTAAATTGGAGAGAAAGCTTGTTGACGGGCAATAAAATCTAAAGTTAGAATGCCTTGTGAATGGGGGCGCTGGGTACTTGGGTGTGTTTTCTAGAATAGAATATTTAGTAATTTATCATCAGTGGTCTCGGTGGGATATGAACTGATGGCATTGTTACGGCTTATTTATGGTTTCATTATGCTCTCTGCACCTTGTACAATTCTGCAGCAGACAATGGACTTCAAATTCTTACTTCAAGTAAATCAGTTTGGGAAAAAAAGGCATCATGTACCTAGAATCTAATGTTTCAACCCAGCATGCTTGCTGGAAAATGAGAGAAATTGCTTCTTAGATAGAGTGAGATAAAGGGTCATACGACTACCTAGCACCAGTAGGGACAGAGACCCTGGAGGCAGCAATATGATTTAATGATTCTTCTATAGAGACATCCTTACACTGAAGGTGCACTTGGTACACCTTCAATCAAGTGCGCCATTCTGACACTCGGGTACACCATGTCCCTCGTACCGATGCCTTACCCGACCATCGCTCACTGCCCTGGCACCAACATCTGAAATCACCCCCACCTTGCTTTTAGCATTATAGAAGTATGAATCATTTCTTTTTGTTGATTTAATAAATGGGTTTCGAAGAAATGACTGCTTGGAACCCAGAGGGATATTTTTGAAAAAGGGGAACATTTATAAGGGGGTTGAGATAAAACAGGTATATAAACATATGCTAAAAATTTAAAAAGTAGCAGAAAGACAGCAGGAAAGAGGCCACAGATATAGAACAGTTCAGAGGATACAGAGATCCAACAGTAAAGGGGTACAGAGATACAACAGTAAAGGGCTACAGAGACAGAAAGGTAAAGGGGTACAGAGATACAACAGTAAAGGGCTACAGAGACAGAAAGGTAAAGGGGTACAGAGATACAACAGTAAAGGGCTACAGAGACAGAAAGGTAAAGGGGTACAGAGATACAACAGTAAAGGGCTACAGAGACAGAAAGGTAAAGGGGTACAGAGATACAACAGTAAAGGGCTACAGAGACAGAAAGGTAAAGGGGTACAGAGATACAACAGTAAAGGGCTACAGAGACAGAAAGGTAAAGGGGTACAGAGATACAACAGTAAAGGGCTACAGAGACAGAAAGGTAAAGGGGTACAGAGATACAACAGTAAAGGGCTACAGAGACAGAAAGGTAAAGGGGTACAGAGATACAACAGTAAAGGGCTACAGAGACAGAAAGGTAAAGGGGTACAGAGATACAACAGTAAAGGGCTACAGAGACAGAAAGGTAAAGGGGTACAGAGATACAACAGTAAAGGGCTACAGAGACAGAAAGGTAAAGGGGTACAGAGATACAACAGTAAAGGGCTACAGAGACAGAAAGGTAAAGGGGTACAGAGATACAACAGTAAAGGGCTACAGAGACAGAAAGGTAAAGGGGTACAGAGATACAACAGTAAAGGGCTACAGAGACAGAAAGGTAAAGGGGTACAGAGATACAACAGTAAAGGGCTACAGAGACAGAAAGGTAAAGGGGTACAGAGATACAACAGTAAAGGGCTACAGAGACAGAAAGGTAAAGGGGTACAGAGATACAACAGTAAAGGGCTACAGAGACAGAAAGGTAAAGGGGTACAGAGATACAACAGTAAAGGGCTACAGAGACAGAAAGGTAAAGGGGTACAGAGATACAACAGTAAAGGGCTACAGAGACAGAAAGGTAAAGGGGTACAGAGATACAACAGTAAAGGGCTACAGAGACAGAAAGGTAAAGGGGTACAGAGATACAACAGTAAAGGGCTACAGAGACAGAAAGGTAAAGGGGTACAGAGATACAACAGTAAAGGGCTACAGAGACAGAAAGGTAAAGGGGTACAGAGATACAACAGTAAAGGGCTACAGAGACAGAAAGGTAAAGGGGTACAGAGATACAACAGTAAAGGGCTACAGAGACAGAAAGGTAAAGGGGTACAGAGATACAACAGTAAAGGGCTACAGAGACAGAAAGGTAAAGGGGTACAGAGATACAACAGTAAAGGGCTACAGAGACAGAAAGGTAAAGGGGTACAGAGATACAACAGTAAAGGGCTACAGAGACAGAAAGGTAAAGGGGTACAGAGATACAACAGTAAAGGGCTACAGAGACAGAAAGGTAAAGGGGTACAGAGATACAACAGTAAAGGGCTACAGAGACAGAAAGGTAAAGGGGTACAGAGATACAACAGTAAAGGGCTACAGAGACAGAAAGGTAAAGGGGTACAGAGATACAACAGTAAAGGGCTACAGAGACAGAAAGGTAAAGGGGTACAGAGATACAACAGTAAAGGGCTACAGAGACAGAAAGGTAAAGGGGTACAGAGATACAACAGTAAAGGGCTACAGAGACAGAAAGGTAAAGGGGTACAGAGATACAACAGTAAAGGGCTACAGAGACAGAAAGGTAAAGGGGTACAGAGATACAACAGTAAAGGGCTACAGAGACAGAAAGGTAAAGGGGTACAGAGATACAACAGTAAGGGGGAAAGAGACAGAAAGGTAAAGGGGTACAGAGATATAACAGTAAGGGGGAAAGAGACAGAAAAGTAAAGGGGTACAGAGTTACAACAGTAAAGGGGTACAGAGTTACAACAGTAAAGGGCTACAGAGACAGAAAGGTGAAGGGGTACAGTGTTACAACAGTAAAGGGCTACAGAGATACAACAGTAAAGGGCTACAGAGTTACAACAGTAAAGGGCTACAGAGACAGAAAGGTAAAGGGGTACAGAGATACAACAGTAAAGGGCTACAGAGACAGAAAGGTAAAGGGGTACAGAGATACAACAGTAAAGGGCTACAGAGACAGAAAGGTGAAGGGGTACAGAGATACAACAGTAAAGGGCCACAGAGACAGAAAGATAAAGGGCATACAGAGATACTACAGTAAAGGGCCACAGAGACAGAAATGTAAAGGGCATACAGAGATACTACAGTAAAGGGCCACAGAGACAGAAAGGTAAAGGGCTACAGAGACAGAAAGGTAAAGGGGTACAGAGATACAACAGTAAAGGGCCACAGAGACAAAAAGATAAAGGGCAGCAGTGACACATCAGTAAAGGGGATACACATATATAAGGGTTAGACACCTCTTTAGGTTTATTCCTGTTTAAGCAGTCTCCAGATGCATATAGGATACTAGTTGTCGACTTACTAGTATCTGTCTTCTTGCCACCCTTTTTCCTTGTAGTGGTAGCTGTAGATCTACTGCTACATTAGGCAGAGATAGAGATTTCTATGATGAATACTTCAGCATTATTTGAGTGGGAAACATATTAACATTAATGTAAACATTAGGGCAAGCTACCTGTATTTTCATATAAATTCTAGCCAAATCTTAGATGAAGTGACAACCCAGGTTTGTGTGGGAGATGTGTGATGCTGTCTGATTTGAGTCATCAAGACAAAACCCTTACCCCACCTAGCTCCCAGTGCTAAACATCCACATCTACATGTATCGTCAGAAGTGACAAATTTAATGGTCGCCTTTTATTGAGTTTGTATGAATGTTAATGTGTATATATCATGTAACAATTGTGTAATGCAACACACACAATGGCCGGGTATACACTTAATCGGGGTGTTCCTACATCAACTTTATTTCCTCAACTCTTTTTGCTGCAAATAGCATTTTTATTTGGTCATTGAAATTGTCACCGATAGTCCCAGGTGAATGGTACCTGTTATCTGCTACCTATCCGGTATGACTCACACAGGTAGTGAATACATCACAGTTATAATGGTGCCAAGATTACATATCCAGTTTCATTCTAGTCTTTATAAAGTTGCTAGAACATTTTGAAAGCAGTGTAAGAATTTAATAAAAACTGATATACAATTGATTTTTGGTCACACAGTTAAGTTGGGTTTTTGTGGTAAAGGGTAAAGGGTTGTTGATTGCTTGGGTACAGTGTAGGGTTGTTGGTGGCTACTGTTCAGTATAGGGTTGTTGGCGGCTACTGTTCAGTATATGGTTGTTGGTGGGTACTGTTCAGTATAGGGTTGTTGGTGGATACTGTTCAGTATATGGTTGTTGGTAGCTACTGTTCAGTATATGGTTGTTGGTGGGTACTGTTCAGTATAGGGTTGTTGGTGGCTGCTGTTCAGTATATGGTTTTTGGTGGCTACTGTTCAGTATATGGTTGTTGGGGGCTGCTGTTCAGTATATGGTTGTTGGTAGCTACTGTTCAGTATATGGTTGTTGGGGGCTACTGTTCAGTATATGGTTGTTGGTGGGTACTGTTCAGTATAGGGTTGTTGGTGGCTGCTGTTCAGTATAGGGGTGTTGGTGGATACTGTTCAGTATATGGTTGTTGGTAGCTACTGTTCAGTATATGGTTGTTGGGGGCTACTGTTCAGTATATGGTTGTTGGTGGGTACTGTTCAGTATAGGGTTGTTGGTGGCTGCTGTTCAGTATATGGTTGTTGGTGGCTACTGTTCAGTATAGGATTGATGGTGGCTTTATTACATTGTAAGCTTGTGGTTGTTGGTGGCTATATCTAGGGTGCAATGAAGGGTTGTTGGTGGCTATATCTAGGGTACAGTGAAGGGTTGTTGGTGGCTATATATAGGGTGCACTGTAGGGTTGTTGGTGGCTTTGGTACAGTGTAGGGTTGTAGTTGTTGGTGGCTATATCTAGGGTTCAGTGAAGGGTTGTTGGTGGCTATATCTAGGGTACAGTGAAGGGTTGTTGGTGGCTATATATAGGGTGCACTGTAGGGTTGTTGGTGGCTATATCTAGGGTGCACTGTAGGGTTGTTGGTGGCTTTGGTACATTGTAGGGTTGTGGTTGTTGGTGGCTATATCTAGGTTACAGTGAAGGGTTGTTGGTGGCTATATATAGGGTGCACTGTATGGTGTTGGTGGCTTTGGTACAGTGTAGGGTTGTGGTTGTTGGTGGCTATATCTAGGGTTCAGTGTAGGGTTGTTGATGGCTATGGTATATAGTAAGGTTGCTGATGGCTAGGGTACAGTAAAGGGTTGTTGGTGGCTAGGGTACAGTGAAGTGTTGTTGGTGGCTAGGGTACAGTGAAGGGTTGTTAGTGGCTAGGGTACAGTGTTGGATTGTTGGTGGCTTTATCTGAGTACAGTGAAGGGTTGACAGTGGCTATATCTAGGGTACAGTGTAGGGTTGTTTGTGGCTATATCTAGGGTACAGTGTAGGGTTGTTTGTGGTTATATCGAGGGTGCACTGTAGGGTTGTTCAAGGCTAGGGTACAGTGAGGGGTTGACAGTGGCTATATCTAGGGTACAGTATAGAAATGTTTGTGGCTAAGGTACAGTGAAGGGTTGACAGTGGCTAGGGTACAGTGAAGGGTTGTTCATCGCTAGGGTACAGTGAAGGGTTGCTCGTCGCTAGGGTACAGTGAAGGGTTGACAGTGGCTATATCTAGGGTACAGTGTAGGGCTGTTTGTGGCTAGGATACAGTGTAGGGCTGTTTGTGGCTAGGGTACAGTGAAGGGTTGTTTGTCGCTAGGGTACAGTGAAGGGTTGACAGTAGCTAGGATACAGTGTAGGGCTGTTTGTGGCTAGGGTACAGTGAAAGGTTGTTCGTCGCTAGGGTACAATGAAGGGTTGGTCGTCGCTAGGGTACAGTGAAGGGTTGTTCGTCGCTAGGGTACAATGAAGGGTTGGTTGTCGCTAGGGTACAGTGAAGGGTTGACAGTAGCTAGGATACAGTGTAGGGCTGTTTGTGGCTAGGATACAGTGAAGGGTTGTTCGTGGCTAGGGTACAGTGAAGGTTGTTCGTTGCTAGGGTACAATGAAGGGTTGGTCGTCGCTAGGGTACAGTGAAGGGTTGACAGTGGCTAGGATGCTGTAACATATTACAAGTCCAACAGTTATATGAGGTTGATTCTAGAGTTGATGACTAATATAGCGATAGATATTGGTCAAGGGGGATAGCATTACCAATAGGTTGTGTCAGAAAATTCTGAATGAGCATAAGGGGAAAAGGGTCTTGAGTTGAAGACCCGCCCAAACAGGTTATGTTACCAAGGTACATAGTTAGTACCGAAGTATGACAAACGAATAAAAACCTGTGCAGGTGACTTATGTGTTAAGCATGACAGGTAACCATCTTTGTAAGATATACTGGTAACTCTCCTATGTATAGTATACAGATAGCTCTCTATGTATGATATACTGGTAACTCTCCTATGTATAGTATACAGATAGCTCTCTATGTATGATATTCACGTAACTCTCCTATGTATAGTATACAGATAGCTCTCTATGTATGCTATACTGGTAACTCTCTTATGCATAGTATACAGATAGCTCTCTATGTATGATATACAGGTAACTCTCCCTGTATAGTATACAGATAGCTCTCTGTGTATGATATACTGGTAACTCTCTTATGTATAGGATACAGATAGCTCTCTATGTATGATATACTGGTAGCTCTCTTATGTATAGTATACAGATAGCTCTCTATGCATGATATACTGGTAACTCTCTTATGTATAGTATACAGATGGCTCTCTATGTATTATATACTGGTAACTCTCTTATGTATAGTATACAGATAGCTCTCTATGTATGATATACAGGTAACTCTCTCTGTATAGTTATACAGGTAGCTTACTGTGTTACATATAGGTACGGGTATATTTCTATGTAAAATATATAGGTAAGTATCTGTTTAAGCTATACAGGTAATTATCTGTTTAAGATATACAGGTAACTCTCGATGTATAGTATACAGGTAACTATCTGTGTTAGATATACAGATATATTTCTGTTTAAGATATACAGGTAACTATCTGCGTTAGATGAGTCACCTACAGGTTAGCTACAGGTGTAAGACATACATGTTCCGTTTCATTTGAACCAACAAGCTTATGTAGCATAATAGCCTATCCTAGGTCCTATAAACCTGCACTTACTAGCCTATCATAAGTCCTATAAACCTTACCTTAACAACCTATCAAAAGTCCTATAAACCTTACCTTAATAGCCTATCAAAAGTCCTATAAAACCTGCACCTACTGGCCTATCAAAGGTCCTGTCAATCCTTTGGTTAGTTGCCTATCAAAAGTCCTATAAAAGCCTATCAAATTCCTATTAACCATACCTTAATAGCCTATCAAAAATCCTATAAACCTTATGTTACTAGCCTATCAAAAGTCCTATAAAAGCCTATCAAAATTCCTTTTAACCATACCTTAATAGCCTATTCTAGGTCCTATAAATCTTACCTTAATAGCCTATCAAAAGTCCTTAAAAGCCTATCAATGGTTTTGTGTACCTGATTGGACCACAAATCTCCTGAGTTGCCTCCACACATACACACAAACATTCATTTCTCCAAATCATATATGGACATGAAACATCTGCCTCTGTTTGGACTCAAGTTTATGTGGAGTGTAAACTCGGAGGAGCCACATTAGGGCAGATTTACATACTCCTGTACTTTAGTCGTCATATACATTACAATTTACTGGTGGGAGAAATTTTAACTGTTCGCTCATGTGTCCTATAAAGGAAATGTGGTATAAACCCAATCCTGGCATCAAAAGGTTACCAGCACACTTGATACCTACACCACTTTCTGGACCATCCGATACCCAGACAGGAAGCAAGGGTGGATGTGATACCTTAGAGACCCACCCTGCTTCTCCAGGATAACGGCTACTAGGACTTCTGTATATATAGGTGTACATGCCTGATTGTAGGACATTTCTAACATGACCCCTGACCTGATATTTAGTGGCGTAACCACGGTTGTGGTGTATTCGGTGCTCGAACAAGATCATCTGACTTCATCTTTTCTTCTGTCAGGCAAAATATGACAACAATGTTTCCCCTCGTTTAAAAACAAAATTGTCTATGAAATTCAATTCCCTCAATGATTGTAAAGTTTATATTTGCATTAAACATCTCATATACATTATCCAAAATAACCCCGCCCTTACATCAAACATAACACCCTTTACAGCACAAACTACATCCTCAGAGAAAATGATACATCCACCCTTACCGAGAATGTAACTCCCTTACAGAGATTCCTACACACATCATTAATCCCATACTCTAAACCTAAACCAAACACACTACACCCAACATAACCAACCTAATATCCCAAATCATACATCTGACAGTCCACACTAAAACCCAACATCCCCTACACAACACCAATTCTTACCCCACCATTCCATATCATACATTAATAGCCTCACACTGAAGCCCAAGATCCCACCCACCCACACCACAACCCCATAACCCACATCATAATTCATATCCCCCACTCAAACCTGTTAACCCATCATAGTGTACCCCTGTCAGATAGCAAAACTTTGGATGAGGATATGGTGATGTAATTGATATTTCTCTCTGTATTATTTTGTTCAGATGAATTTTTTTATTGCAAGATTTAGGAATTCTATTGTAAACATTCAATTGTAACGTGTAAATATATCCTACTCTAGTAAAAATGTGAGCCTGCCATGTTAGAGGTCAAATGTACTGTAGCAGACCTGTAAGAGTACACAGGGGCCATAACTCTGCTGACAATCAAACTCTGCTAATTAGGGGAGTGGACAGCTCTGTGTCTCTGAGTGTGACAGCTCTAAACCTAACCTCCACACTCTGAACATTATTGTACAACCCTCACTGTAGTTACCTCTCATATACAACTTTATAAATTAATATACATATGGAAACTTGTGACAACATGTCTACTGACCATGAAGCTATGTGTCTACTGACAATGAAGCAAGTCAATTTGTTAACTGACATTGGCAGCAACCGTTGTGTTGACTGACAATGGTGCTTACCAATGTGTTAACTGATAATGGTGCTTACCAATGTGTTGACTGACAATGGTGCTTACCAATGTGTTGACTGTTAATGGTGCTTACCAATTTGTTAACTGATAATGATGCTAGCAATTTGTTAACTGATGATGGTGCTTATCAATGTGTTGACTGATGATGGTGCTTATAAATGTGTTGGCTAATAATGATGCTATCAATGTGTTAACTGTTAATGGTTCTTACCAAGGTGTTGACTGACAATGGTTCTTACCAAGGTGTTGACTGACAATGGTGCTTACCAATGTGTTGACTGGCAATGATGCTATCAATGTGTTGACTGACAATGGTGTTTACCAATGTGTTGAATGACATTGGTGCTTACCAATGTGTTGACTGATAATGGTGCTTATCAATGTGTTGACCGACAGTGGTGCTTACCAATGTGTTGACTGATGATGGTGCTTACCAATGTGTTGGCTAATAATGATGCTATCAATGTGTTAACTGTAAGTGGTGCTTACCAATGTGTTGACCGACAATGGTGCTTACCAATGTGTTGACTGGCAATGATGCTATCAATGTGTTAACTGACAATGATGCTTATCAATGTGTTGACTGACAATGGTGCTTACCAATGTGTTAACTGATAATGGTGCTCACCAATGTGTTAACTGTAAATGGTGCTTACCAATGTGTTGACTGACAGTGGTGCTTACCAATGTGTTAACTGAAAATGGTGCTTACCAATGTGTTGACAGACAATGGTGCTTACCAATGTATTGACCGACAGTGGTGCTTACCAATGTGTTAACTGATAATGGTGCTTACCAATGTGTTGACTGACAATGGTGCTTGCCAATGCAGTATATACTGACCATGAAGATAGTCAATATATCTACTGACTGTGAAGCTAGCCTTTGTATCTATTATTGAAATTGGTGCTAGACAAGGTATTCTATATCAATGGTGAAAGCCAATGTGTTAACTGACAATGGGCTTACCAATCCAATGAGTCTACTGAACATGAAGCTAGTTAATGTATCTAATGACAATGGTGAAAGCCATTATATTAACTGACAATAGAGCCAGCCAATGCAATGTTTGTAAACATTTTCCTCAGGTTGGTAAGTATGGATAGTGAAAATATTCATGTCTCACAATTAAAAAGTGTTTATATGTGACATTTGATGACTAGTAAGGTATGTACTCTGTCACCTTCAACTGACAAATGACCAATGAAGGGAATGCACACAAAGGTGTTATATATGTACGAGTTGTCCACACATCGATGTCCACACAGCTACGCTGTAAGCGTATGTAAAGTTTGTAAGCTATGGGTTTTTTTAATACTTGGTCATAGATGTTCAAGCGGCAGATAAGGAAGCCATCTGAATACACCGCAGTGAGCCAGTTCTGAATCGAGATGAGGGGGCTCAAAGAATTCTAGCACATCTATGACCAAGTATTAGTTACTACATGGTAACTGTTGGGATGTTACTACAAAGTTACTGTTATGATGTTACTGCAGAGTTACTGTTAGGATGTTACTGCAGAGTTACTGTTAGGATGTTACTACAGAGTTACTGTTAGGATGTTACTACAGAGTTACTGTTAGGATGTTACTACAGGGTAAGTGTTAGGATGTTACTATGTAGTTACTGTTAGGATGTTACTACAGGGTTACTGTTAGAATGTTACTATGTAGTTACTGTTATGATGTTACTGCAGAGTTACTGTTAGGATGTTACTGCAGAGTTACTGTTAGGATGTTACTACAGGGTTACTGTTAGGATGTTACTACAGGGTTACTGTTAGGATGTTACTACAGGGTAAGTGTTAGGATGTTACTATGTAGTTACTGTTAGGATGTTACTACAGGGTTACTGTTAGAATGTTACTATGTAGTTACTGTTATGATGTTACTGCAGAGTTACTGTTAGGATGTTACTGCAGAGTTACTGTTAGGATGTTACTACAGGGTTACTGTTAGGATGTTACTACAGGGTTACTGTTAGGATGTTACTACAGGGTTACTGTTAGGATGCTACAACAGAGTTACTGTTAGGATGTTACTACAGAGTTACTGTTAGGATGTTACTACAGAGTTACTGTTAGGATGTTACTACAGGGAAACTGTTAGGATGTTACTATGTAGTTACTGTTAGGATGTTACTACAGAGTTACTGTTAGGATGTTACTCCAGAGTTCCTGTTAGGATGTTACTACAGAGTTACTGTTAGCATGTTACTACAGAGTTACTGTTAGGATGTTACTCCAGAGTTCCTGTTAGGATGTTACTACAGAGTTACTGGTAGGATGGTACTACAGGGAAACTGTTAGGATGTTACTATGTAGTTACTGTTAGGCTGTTACTACAGAGTTACTGTTAGGATGTTACTCCAGAGTTCCTGTTAGGATGTTACTACAGAGTTACTGTTAGGATGTTACTACAGAGTTACAGTGAGGATGTTACTGAAGAGTTATTGTTAGGACGTTACTACAGAGTTACTGTTAGGATGTTACTACAGAGTTACAATGAGGATGTTACTACAGAGTTCCTGTTAGAATGTTACTTCAGAGTTAATGTTAGGATGTTACTACAGAGTTCCTGTTAGGATGTTACTACAGAGTTACTGTAAGGATGTTACTACAGGGTTACTGTTATGATGTTACTACAGGGTAACAGTTAGAATGTTACTATGTAGTTACTGTTAGGATGTTACTACAGAGTTACAGTGAGGATGTTACTGAAGAGTTATTGTTAGGATGTTACTACAAAGTTACTGTTATGATTTTACTACAGAGTTACTGTTAGGATATTACTACATGGTAACTATTAGGATGTTACTACAGAGTTAATGTTAGGATCTTACTACAGTGTTACTGTTAGGTTGTTACTACAGAGTAATTATTAGGATGTTACTACAGAGTTGCTGTTAGGATGTTATTACAGAGTTTCAGTTAGGATGTTACTACAGAGTTACTGTTTGGATGTTACTACAGAGTTATTTTTAGGATGTTACTGTCAGGAAGTTACTATTACGATATAACTTGGATGTAACTACAGAGTTATTGTTAGGATGTTACTACAGAGTTATTGTTAGGATGTTTCTACATAGTTATTGTTAGGATGTTACTACAGATTTACAGTTAGGATGTTACTACATGGTTACTGTTAGGATGTTACTACAGAGTTACAGTTATGATGTTACTACAGAGTTACTGTTAGGATGTTACTACAGAGTTACTGTTAGAATGTTACTACAGAGTTACTGTTAGGATGTTACTGAAGAGTTACTGTAATGATGTTACTACAGAGTTACAGTTATGATGTTACTACAGAGTTATTGTTAGAAGGTTTCTACAGAGTTACTGTTATGATGTTACTTCCGGGTAACTGTTAGAATGTTATTACAGAGTTACAGTTAGGATGTTTCTACAGAGTTAATGTTAGGATTTTACTACAGAGTTACTGTTAGAATGTTATTTCAGAGTAACTGTTAGGATGTTACTACAGTGTTACTGTTTGGATGTTACTACAGAGTTATTTTTAGGATGTTACTGTCAGGAAGTTACTATTACGATATAACTTGGATGTAACTACAGAGTTATTGTTAGGATGTTTCTACATAGTTATTGTTGGGATGTTATTACAGATTTACAGTTAGGATGTTACTACATGGTTACTGTTAGGATGTTACTGAAGAGTTACTGTAATGATGTTACTACAGAGTTACAGTTATGATGTTACTACAGAGTTACAGTTAGGATTTTGTTAGAATGTTACTATGTAGTTACTGTTAGGATGTTACTATGTAGTTACTGTTAGGATGTTACTATGTAGTTACTGTTAGGATGTTACTATGTAGTTACTGTTAGGATGTTACTACAGAGTTCCAGTTTTGATGTTACTACAGAGTTATTGTTAGGATGTTTCTACAGAGTTACTGTTATGATGTTACTACCGAGTTATTGTTAGGATGTTACTACAGAGTTATTGTTAGTATGTTTCCAAATAGTTATTGTTAGGATGTTACTACAGATTTACAGTTAGGATGTTTCTACAGAGTTACTGTTATGATGTTACTTCAGGGGAACTGTTAGAATTTTATTACAGAGTTACTGTTAGGATGTTACTACAGTGTTACTGTTTGGATGTTACTACAGAGTTATTTTTAGGATGTTACTGTCAGGAAGTTACTATTACGATATAACTTGGATGTAACTACAGAGTTATTGTTAGGATGTTTCTACAGAGTAACTGTTATGATGTTACTTCAGGGTAACTGTTAGAATGTTATTACAGAGTTACAGTTAGGATGTTTCTACAGAGTTACTGTTATGATGTTACTTCAGGGGAACTGTTAGAATTTTATTACAGAGTTACTTTTAGGATGTTACTACAGGGTTGCTGTTAGGATGTTACTACAGAGTCACTGTTAGGATGTTACTACAGAGTTATTGTTAGTATGTTTCTACATAGTTATTGTTAGGATGTTACTACAGATTTACAGTTAGGATGTTTCTACAGAGTTAATGTTAGGATTTTACTACAGAGTTACTGTTAGAATGTTATTTCAGAGTTACTGTTAGGATGTTACTACAGGGGTGCTGTTAGGATGTTACTACAGGGTTGCCGTTAGGATGTTACTACAGAGTTACTGTTAGGATGTTACTACAGTGTTACTGTTTGGATGTTACTACAGAGTTATTTTTAGGATGTTACTGTCAGGAAGTTACTATTACGATATAACTTGGATGTAACTACAGAGTTATTGTTAGGACGTTTCTACATAGTTATTGTTGGGATGTTATTACAGATTTACAGTTAGGATGTTACTGCATGGTTACTGTTAGGATGTTACTGAAGAGTTACTGTGATGATGTTACTACAGAGTTACAGTTATGATGTTACTACAAAGTTACAGTTAGGATTTTATTATAGAGTTACTGTTAGGATGTTACTACAGGGTTGCTGATAGGATGTTACTACAGGGTTACTGTTAGGATGCTACTTTGGAGTTACTGTTAGGGTGTTACTACGGAGTTACTGTTAGGATGTTACTACGGAGTTACTGTTCGATGTTAATACAGATTTAATGTAAGGATTTTATTATGTAGTTACTGTTAGGATGTTACTATGTAGTTACTGTTAGGATGTTACTACAGAGTTATTGTTAGACAGAGTAATTATTAGGATGTTACTACAGAGTTATTGTTAGGATGTTACTGAAGAGTTACTATAATGATGTTACTCCCGAGTTACTGTAAGGATGTTACTACAGAGTTCCTGTTAGGATGTTACTACAGAGTTACTGTAAGGATGTTCCTACAGAGTTACAGTTAGGATTTTATTACAGAGTTACTGTTAGGATGTTACTACAGGGTTGCTGTTAGGATGTTACTACAGGGTTACTGTTAGGATGCTACTTTGGAGTTACTGTTAGGATGTTACTACGGAGTTACTGTTAGGATGTTACTACGGAGTTACTGTTCGATGTTAATACAGAGTTAATGTAAGGATTTTACTATGTAGTTACTGTTAGGATGTTACTATGTAGTTACTGTTAGGATGTTACTGAATAGTTCCTGTTGGGATGTTACTACAGAGTTAATGTTATGATGTTACTGCAGAGTTACTGTTAGAATGTTACTGAATAGTTCCTGTTGGGATGTTACTACAGAGTTACTGTTAGGATGTTATTTCAGAGTTACTGTTAGGATGTTACTACATAGCTATTGTTAGGATGATACTACAGAGCTACTGTTAGGATGTTACTGTCAGGAAGTTACTATGACGATATAACTTGAGTGTTACTGCAGGGTGGGTACTGTAACCTTCCTGGAGGAGTAAGTTTTAACTGTATTATTTACATATTACATGTTTGTGTTAATTATTTTGTCTCCTGTTTTAGGTTGGAAAAGACAATTAATGATGACAGGTGTGCGAGGAGGCTGACAGAGGGCAGGCTTACCTTGTCTTATCACAGGTATGTTACCTGTAATTTACACCTGTCATACATGACCGATTAATTCCTCATTTAGATGGGTCAGAGAGTGTGATTTCAGTGACGAGAGCTTAAATTCTTCTCAAAATTTTAGATTATGTAAGTTACTAAAATCCTATGAAAAAAACAACAACAACAAATTTGCTACTTTTGTCTGCAGTGACATGTGGTGGAAAGACTTTCTCTATCCATCATATTTGTATAAGTGGATGATACTCTTTTATGGGCTCTACGAGTGAGTGTAGAATGTGTGTAACAGTACATATGTAATTGATGTTTAGTTTGTCAACATAAAGCCATTAATGGTCGCCTGATCAGGGCGGGACCGGTGGGCCAAGGACCGGCCCTCCCTAGGCCCTGTTAGCAATGGCGTGTCTGAGGGAATGAGGCCTCAGCTATGTCAACACAGGCTCAGACACCAAGACTGGTGGCCATAAAAAAACTATCTAACCTCCCCAATTATTAGATAATTAGATTTTGTATGGTAATGCAATTACAACATAGATCTTAATGTAAACTTATAATGTTATAAAAAGGTTGCTGGCATACAGTTGTTGATTTTGAGCGATGAAATATTATCAAATTTCATGTCTAAAAACATTCAACTTATGACTTATAATAATATAAATCAATTTGATGTGACTCATATGAAATGGTTTAATTAGCTTTCCAAACTAAATATTGAGTTTGTCAGTAAGTTAATTTGTACGTGTGAAGTATGCTATTCCCACCAAACTAAGTACACACTACTTTTTATTAAATGGGTGTTAAGGTATATTTGATCATTTTGATTAATTATTAACACAATATTTTTCATATTTACAATAGATTTGTCATTATACAGGGACCGGTTATTTGTCTGTTACAAATATTTAGAAGGGACCGGTTATTTGTCTGTTACAAATATTTAGATGTGTGTCACTCTAATGAGAGCACTGGAGAAGTTTGTTGTTTGCTGATATATATAATTATGGTCCCTATGTATAATACTGGTCAGTTACAGGGTACACGGCATTTAATACAGGACACAGGTCTGGTGTTATATGTTAACATGGTGTGTTACAGGTCACAGTACTAAGTGTGGCTTGTTACCATGGTGTTTTATAGGTGTGACATGTTACCATGGTGTTTTATAGGTGTGACATGTTACCATGGTGTTTTATAGGTGTGACATGTTACCATGGTGTTTTATAGGTGTGACATGTTACCATGGTGTTTTATAGGTGTGACATGTTACCATGGTGTTTTATAGGTGTGAC